>NW_021822460.1:0-26601 GCF_901001165.1 Salmo trutta
CAGAGGACAGAGGGATGGAGAGAGAGAGAGAGATAGAAAGAGAGAGACAGAGCGAGACAGAGAGACAGAGAGAGAGAGAGAGAGACAGAGAGACAGAGAGAGAGAGAAAGAGACAGAGAGAGACAGAGAGATAAAGATGGCCCAAGCTAGAAATGACTATGTTGGTCCTCTTAAACAGAAGTAGTAGAGGTCCAGTGCTGCAGTTACTTTTATGAAAAAGTAAGAACATATATACTGTATATATATTCAGATTTTTCAGGGGTGCTGCAGCACTCTCAACACACCTACTTCCCGTGGCTATGCTCAGGAGATCCCACAGACCTCACTGGGCCACAGCTCACACAGGCTAACACTGGACAGATACACTCTACAATCGTTCTAACTCACAGTAACAAAGGTTGATCAAATCACGCATTCAACACCTGGAGGTGCAGAGAACAGCATTCACACAGAGATGACTGGAGCAGTGTACAGGACTAACAGAGATGACTGGAGCAGTGTACAGGACTAACAGAGATGACTGAAGCAGTGTACAGGACTAACAGAGATGACTACAGCAGCATACAGGACTAACAGAGATGACTACAGCAGCATACAGGACTAACAGAGATGACTGCAGCAGCATACAGGACTAACAGAGATGACTGGAGCAGCAGCATACAGGACTAACAGAGATGACTGCAGCAGCAGCATACAGGACTAACAGAGATGACTGCAGCAGCAGCATACAGGACTAACAGAGATGACTGCAGCAGCAGCATACAGGACTAACAGAGATGACTGGAGCAGCAGTATACAGGACTAACAGAGATGACTGCAGCAGCATACAGGACTAACAGAGATGACTGCAGCAGCATACAGGACTAACAGAGATGACTGGAGCAGCAGCATACAGGACTAACAGAGATGACTGCAGCAGCAGTAAACAGGACTAACAGAGATGAATGGAGCAGCAGTATACAGGACTAACAGAGATGACTGGAGCAGCAGTATACAGGACTAACAGAGATGACTGGAGCAGCAGTATACAGGACTAACAGAGATGACTGGAGCAGCAGCAGTGTAAAGGACTAACAGAGATGACTGGAGCAGCAGCAGTGTAAAGGACTAACAGAGATGAATGGAGCAGCAGCAGTGTAAAGGACTAACAGAGATGACTGCAGCAGCATACAGGACTAACAGAGATGACTGCAGCAGCAGCATACAGGACTAACAGAGATGACTGGAGCAGCAGCATACAGGACTAACAGAGATGACTACAGCAGCAGCATACAGGACTAACAGAGATGACTGCAGCAGCAGCATACAGGACTAACAGAGATGACTGGAGCAGCAGTATACAGGACTAACAGAGATGACTGCAGCAGCAGTGTACAGGACAAACAGAGATGACTGGAGCAGCAGCATACAGGACTAACAGAGATGAATGGAGAAGTGTATAGGACTAACAGAGATGACTGGAGCAGCAGTATACAGGACTAACAGAGATGACTGTAGCAGCAGCATACAGGACTAACAGAGATGACTGGAGAAGTGTATAGGACTAACAGAGATGACTGGAGCAGCAGTATACAGGACTAACAGAGATGACTGGAGAAGTGTATAGGACTAACAGAGATGACTGTAGCAGCAGCATACAGGACTAACAGAGATGACTGGAGAAGTGTATAGGACTAACAGAGATGACTGGAGCAGCAGTATACAGGACTAACAGAGATGACTGTAGCAGCAGCGTATAGGACTAACAGAGATGACTGGAGCAGCAGCATACAGGACTAACAGAGATGACTGGAGCAGCAGCATACAGGACTAACAAAGATGACTGCAGCAGCAGCATACAGGACGAACAGAGATGACTGCAGTAGCATGCAGGACTAACAGAGATGACTGCAGCAGCAGCATACAGGACTAACAGAGATGACTGCAGCAGCAGCATACAGGACTAACAAAGATGACTGCAGCAGCATACAAGACTAACAGAGATGACTGCAGCAGCATACAGGACTAACAGAGATGACTGCAGCAGCAGCATACAGGACTAACAGAGATGACTGCAGCAGCAGCATACAGGACTAACAGAGATGACTGCAGTAGCATGCAGGACTAACAGAGATGACTGCAGCAGCAGCATACAGGACTAACAAAGATGACTGCAGCAGCATACAAGACTAACAGAGATGACTGCAGCAGCATACAGGACTAACAGAGATGACTGCAGCAGCAGCATACAGGACTAACAGAGATGACTGCAGCAGCAGCATACAGGACTAACAGAGATGACTGCAGCAGCAGCATACAGGACTGACAGAGATGACTGCAGCAGCATACAGGACTAACAGAGATGACTGCAGCAGCAGCATACAGGACTAACAGAGATGACTGCAGCAGCAGCATACAGGACTAACAGAGATGACTGCAGCAGCAGTTTACATACTGTAGTTAAATACGTTTTTACATACTGTTGATTAAGGTTTACATACTGTAGTTATAAGGGTTTACATACTGTAGTTATAAGGGTTTACATACTGTAGTTATAAGGGTTTACATACTGTAGTTATAAGGGTTTACATACTGTAGTTATAAGGGTTTACATACTGTAGTTATAGGGGTTTACATACTGTAATTAAATTAAGGTTTACATACTGTAGTTAAATAAGGGTTTGTCTGTACAGCATGTTGGCCTGGTAACCAATGTCTGTACAGCATGATGGCCTGGTAACCAATGTCTGTACAGCATGTTGGCCTGGTAACCAATGTCTGTACAGCATGTTGGCCTGGTAACCAATGTCTGTACAGCATGATGGCCTGGTAACCAATGTCTGTACAGCATGATGGCCTGGTAACCAATGTCTGTACAGCATGATGGCCTGGTAACCAATGTCTGTACAGCATGTTGGCCTGGTAACCAATGTCTGTACAGCATGATGGCCTGGTAACCAATGTCTGTACAGCATGATGGCCTGGTAACCAATGTCTGTACAGCATGATGGCCTGGTAACCAATGTCTGTACAGCATGATGGTTTGGTAACCAATGTCTGTACAGCATGTTGGCCTGGTAACCAATGTCTGTACAGCATGTTGGCCTGGTAACCAATGTCTGTACAGCATGTTGGCCTGGTTACAAATGTCAGTATACTGCTGATTTGCTTTTATTATAAAGTGTTTTGTGCCCCAAATGGCACCCTATTCCCTACATGGTGCACTACTCTAGACCAGATCCCCGTGCTCCCTATATAGGGAATAGGGTGGTATTTGAGACGTAACCTCGGTGTCGTCAGATTGACTGACTGAAATAGGACAAGCTGGTCTGTCTCAGGTGTCAATCACAGCTACACTGCCAAGATGTCAACATAACATACTGGGACGAGGCAGGGTACTGGATGACAGGCTGTAACAGCATACACATGTCTACGCACACACACACACACACACACACACACACACACACACACACACACACACACACACACACACACACACACACACACACACACTCACACACGCACACGCACGCATGCGCACGCAAACACACACACACACACGCACGCACACGCACACACGCACGCACGCACGCACACACACACACACGCAGGTACTCAGCAAGAACAGGAGAAACACATGAATCAATTGTTCAGGTTCAGACTGTTTGGTTGTGTACCAAATGTCACCCTATTCCCTATGTAGTGCACTACTTTAGGGCTCATCGGTTCCATAGGGCTCTGGTCAAATGTAGTGCACTGTAAAGGGAACTGGGTCTTATTTGGGAGGCGACCTGTATAACTTCAGCAGAACTCCTTAATATTTTATTAGGTTGCATCATGTTTAATGCACAAACCTAGAAATCTGAGCGTTTCCTGCTGCCAGTAAAACAATAACCCAGCCATTTGTGATTACATGGACTCATATAGTCACTAGGCCTCCTCCAACAATGCCGGAAGTTTCCACTTCCTTAACGAAAAAAAACAACCACATACAAGCAGGGACAGACGGGTCCCAGAAATTGGTTCCAAACATTTCTAACACACCGGACAAAATTTTTGTTCTTCCCTTGAGGTTCTCATTATTAGCCAAATATGGGTTACTCTGCAGATCCGCCAACATAGACCAGCTCAGGACTGCCATATGGCCAGCTCATTTCTGTACACAACTGCTGGCTGTGCACTACACTAACCCTGACTGCTGGGCATGTGGAACTTTAGCTGACGCTGTGAATCACTGGTTACAACCAATGATGTATATAAACCCTGGATGGGCTGATGGTACGTATTGGCCGTTGAGAGAGTTCCGAAGCCACGGTCGGCCATATTGGCATTCCCCAGCAGGAGCAGTCCACCATAGAAATAAATTGTATTCTACAGTATTTAAATTCAATGTTTCAAGGACAAAATTACATTTATTTAAGTCTTTTTTTTGGTTGAAGTGGGGACAGTAACAGTAGTAACCTCTTAAATGTTTTTTTATATATATATATATATATATATATATATATTTATGTTCAGCTCACATAATATAATTTCAAAGTATGCATTACAGTTTTTTTCAATTGTTTAAGCACAATTTTGAAAACAGGGCCCGGTTTGTCAAAACACTACACACAATTAGCACAACACTACACACAATTAGCACAACCCTACACCAAAGTAGCACAACACTACACACAATTAGCACAACACTACACACAATTAGCACAACCCTACACCAAAGTAGCACAACACTTCAGATCATTTGCAAAATGGAAAACGTTTGTCATAACTATACATGACTTCATAAAAACTATATTTTGTTACCATACGACACACATTTCATATGACTACAATCTTTATGAACCAGTTACACACTGCTGTTGCTAACCTAAAACACTTTTAGCAAGTCTAATTGTCAGTGATTAGAGTTCTGTAAATGAAGCACACAGAGAAAGTACAACTATACAAACACTACACAAGACCAATGCTGCAGACTGAGGAAAATATCATTTCTCTCCATATACCCAAATCAGTCAACATGGAGAATCACAACAAAACATGTCCCAGTTTCCATGTTACTACAGTAGTGTGCATAACACTGTTAGCTCAGCAAACAGACAAACGTAAAATACTGTATCCAGGACAGGTTACAATTACAGTAAATAACAACAAACCAAAAATAATCTGAAAAAAACGGACAATATTGTACAGAAAATACTACAGTAAACTAATACTATACATTATCTCTTCGCCTAGCTGGATCTGGCCAGAGAATTTCATCAACATCACAAACAATATCCTCATTAGCAAGACAACGCGGGAAGAACCGTCTTGAATGTGGAATCCATCCTTGCACAGCTGCGGCGTGGACTTGGTCACAGGCGTCCTCCATGGCCTGAATGAGGAGTATCTGAGCCTGGGGCTGGAGATCGTAAACCTTCCACCACCATGCAGAGAAAAACTCTTCCATAGGGTTTAGAAACGGAGAGTATGGTGGAAGGTATAGTACTGTCAACTGTGGATGGTGTTGAAACCAGTTCTGGACCAAAGCAGAGCGGTGGAATGACACATTGTCCCAGGTGACAGTGTGTTGCATCTGGTGCATTTCATTACCTGCTGTGACGATGTGGTGCAGTCGGTCCAAAAAATACGAGAAATTGAGGTGTGTTGTAAGGCCCCATTTTGGCATGACGGAGGAGAACCCCATGCTGTGAAATGGCAGAATGTGAGGTGTATTGTAAGGGCCCATTTTGGCATGACGGAGGAGAACCCCATGCTGTGAAATGGCAGAATGTGAGGTGTATTGTAAGGGCCCATTTTGGCATGACGGAGGGAGAACCCCATGCTGTGAAATGGCAGAATGTGGGGTGTGTTGTAAGGGCCCATTTTGGCATGACGGAGGGAGAACCCCATGCTGTGAAATGGCAGAATGTGAGGTGTATTGTAAGGGCCCATGTTGGCATGACGGAGGGAGAACCCCATGCTGTGAAATGGCAGAATTTGAGGTGTATTGTAAGGGCCCATGTTGGCATGACGGAGGGAGAACCCCATGCTGTGAAATGGCAGCGCAAAAGGTGATGTTACCCCCCACGTTGCCCTGGGACATTGATTATAACCCTGTGGCCAATGATGTTTCTGCCTCTCCTTCTTGCTTTTGTGAGGTTGAACCCTGCCTCATCAATATATATATGAATTCATGCAGGATTTCCTCAGCATCCATCTGCAAAACTCCCTGAAATACAGTGACAGACAAGATTGTGTAGTTCAGGATAGGTCTAGTATACAGTCAATGTAAAAAAAAGTCATGTGTGCAGTATGCAACATCACAGTGCTAAAGTGAACAATACAAAACCTCCACATACTCATTGCCGCAGCCGTTTGACCCTCTCTGAATTCCGCTCAACAAGGCATCTCGATAAAGTTGTTTTCATTTGAACCTGATGTCTTTTCAGTATACGTGCCAGTGTTGACAGAGATCTGATGGACATTATTGAAAATGGCATGGTCACCGATAATGTTGGCTTGTAGTTCTCTGAGCCTGATAGCATTATTGGCCAAAACCATGTTTATTATCTCTCTCTCTCTTGTTCTTGCGTGAATATGGGCCCCCTTCCTCCTTGTCGTTCCCGACCCTCAATCCTATGTAGAGAATAATACATGTAACTTACTGTACAATGTCACAGGAAGGGGTATCACAAGTGCTGATATAGTGCATACAATAAGCGGCTGATTACTGTTAACTGTAGACAGATCTTCTTTTACCTGTTTTCCTGTCGAAAAAGTCCTTATGACAGATGCCACTGGTATATCTGCTAAGATTTGGCTGAACTCTCAGTCCAGCCTCCCTCAGCGTCAATCCGTGGTTCACAACACGGTCCACTAGTGTTGCACGAATGTCATTTGATAAGTTTGGTCCTCTTCTTCTATTGTGCACGTTCTCCTCCTGCTTCAGGTCTTCCTCGACCTCTGGCTTCGGCCTCTTCCTCTTCCTCTACCTCCTTCTCCTCCTCTGTGTTCTCCTCCTCTCACCCTCACTCTTCTTCTGACTCCTTCCATTTTGGTTGAACGTAGGTGAACCTACCTGCTGCATTTTTATAGTGCTTAAACCTGATTGGTGTGTCTACAATTTAGCAATCATGTGTTTGTGCACCTGATGGCCGTGTTTAACAGATTGACTAATAGGTGTGGTCATTTGACAGTTAGTGCTTTGGAATTGCAAGGAAGTGACATCATGATATACTTCTGTGTCTGATGTATACAAGTGTGTTTAGTGTTTTGCAAATCACTGTGTGTAATGTTTTGCAAATAGTGTGAAGCTGACAATACGTTTACAGTTGTGCAAATCTAGCCTTGTTGTTTTGCTCCTTGAGTGTAAGGTTTTGCTAATTGTGGGAAAAGTTACATTTTAGTGTGTAAGCAATCGTAAAAAACTGTAAGGTGTCTGTAATAGAATAAATGTGGAGCAAAACGAATGTAGACATTAATTCATGCATTTCTTTAGCTTCCAGAACATGTTTTAAAATGGAGGAGTACCAAGATGGAGGCACCGTGGCTTCAACACTGCAAACCCTATCAGTCATCGATTGTCTACACTGAATATAAATGCTCATGAGGAAACCAATTATTTTAATCAATGCAATCAAAGCACTTGTGGAAATTAGCTGTTATGATCTGTGTCTGTGTGTGTGTGTGTGTCTGTGTGTGTGTGTGTGTGTGTGTGTGTGTGTGTGTGTGTGTGCGTGTGTGTGTGCGTGTCTGTGTGCGTGTCTGTGTGCGTGTCTGTGTGTGTGTGTGTTTGTGTGTGTGTGTGTGTGTGTGCGTGCGTGCGTGCGTGCGTGTGTGTGTGTGTGTGTGCTCAGGTACCATTGTAATACATGCTGTGTGATGCCAGATTTATTGAGCCCAGGTAACCATTGTAATACATGCTGTGTGATGCCAGATTTATTGAGCCCAGGTAACCATTGTAATACATGCTGTGTGATGCCAGAGCTCTCCTCATGCGTCTTTAAGCCAGACACCTGGATTCCCATGCCAGGATGGGGTGATGCATAGTGTGTGTGCGCGAGTGTGCATGTGCATGTGCGTGTGCGTGCGCGTGTGTGTGTGTGCGTGCGTGTGTGTGTGTTTGTATGTGTTTATGTGTGTTTTGCGTGAGTGTGTGTTGATGTAGAGTTGCGATGACAATAATTTATTAGCCCAGGTTTTTAAGAAGGGCTGATAAATGCAGGTCTTGACTACAATAATCCTTGTCATTGGAGCAGAATGTTGCCCTCTTTGTGTCAATAAACAGACACACACACACACACACACACACACACACACACACACACACACACACACACACACACACACACACACACACACACACACACACACACACACACAGCACAATGAAGTTATTTTAACAGGTGTAGGGGTACAACTGAAATGGTAACCTAATAAATGCACGATAGTTTTATCATCTCAGATACTAGAGGAGTGGAACAGCTCTGTTATAGTGTTATCATCTTAGATAACAGGTTGAGTCTCTCTAGTACAGCTCTGTTATAGTGTTATCATCTTAGATAACAGGTTGAGTCTCTCTAATACAGCTCTGTTATAGTGTTATCATCTTAGATAACAGGTTGAGTCTCTCTAGTACAGCTCTGTTATAGTGTTATCATCTTAGATAACAGGTTGAGTCTCTCTAATACAGCTCTGTTATAGTGTTATCATCTTAGATAACAGGTTGAGTCTCTCTAATACAGCTCTGTTATAGTGTTATCATCTTAGATAACAGGTTGAGTCTCTCTAATACAGCTCTGTTATAGTGTTATCATCTTAGATAACAGGTTGAGTCTCTCTAATACAGCTCTGTTATAGTGTTATCATCTTAGATAACAGGCTGAGTCTCTCTAATACAGCTCTGTTATAGTGTTGTCATCTTAGATAACAGGTTGAGTCTCTCTAATACAGCTCTGTTATAGTGTTATCATCTTAGATAACAGGTTGAGTCTCTCTAATACAGCTCTGTTATAGTGTTATCATCTTAGATAACAGTTTGAGTCTCTCTAATACAGCTCTGTTATAGTGTTATCATCTTAGATAACAGGTTGAGTCTCTCTAATACAGCTCTGTTATAGTGTTATCATCTTAGATAACAGGTTGAGTCTCTCTAGTACAGCTCTGTTATAGTGTTATCATCTTAGATAACAGGCTGAGTCTCTCCTCTAGTACAGCTCTGTTATAGTGTTATCATCTTAGATGACAGGCTGAGTCTCTCTAATACAGCTCTGTTTTAGTGTCATCATCTTAGATAACAGGTTGAGTCTCTCTAATACAGCTCTGTTATAGTGTTATCATCTTAGATAACAGGCTGAGTCTCTCTAATACAGCTCTGTTATAGTGTTATCATCTTAGATAACAGGTTGAGTCTCTCTAGTACAGCTCTGTTATAGTGTTATCATCTTAGATAACAGGCTGAGTCTCTCTAATACAGCTCTGTTATAGTGTTATCATCTTAGATAACAGGTTGAGTCTCTCTAATACAGCTCTGTTTTAGTGTCATCATCTTAGATAACAGGCTGAGTCTCTCTAATACAGCTCTGTTATAGTGTTATCATCTTAGATAACAGGTTGAGTCTCTCTAATACAGCTCTGTTATAGTGTTATCATCTTAGATAACAGGCTGAGTCTCTCCTCTAGTACAGCTCTGTTTTAGTGTCATCATCTTAGATAACAGGTTGAGTCTCTCTAATACAGCTCTGTTATAGTGTTATCATCTTAGATAACAGGTTGAGTCTCTCTAATACAGCTCTGTTATAGTGTTATCATCTTAGATAACAGGCTGAGTCTCTCTAATACAGCTCTGTTATAGTGTTATCATCTTAGATAACAGGTTGAGTCTCTCTAGTACAGCTCTGTTATAGTGTTATCATCTTAGATAACAGGTTGAGTCTCTCTAGTACAGCTCTGTTATAGTGTTATCATCTTAGATAACAGGCTGAGTCTCTCTAATACAGCTCTGTTATAGTGTTATCATCTTAGATAACAGGTTGAGTCTCTCTAATACAGCTCTGTTTTAGTGTCATCATCTTAGATAACAGGCTGAGTCTCTCTAATACAGCTCTGTTATAGTGTTATCATCTTAGATAACAGGTTGAGTCTCTCTAATACAGCTCTGTTATAGTGTTATCATCTTAGATAACAGGCTGAGTCTCTCCTCTAGTACAGCTCTGTTTTAGTGTCATCATCTTAGATAACAGGTTGAGTCTCTCTAATACAGCTCTGTTATAGTGTTATCATCTTAGATAACAGGTTGAGTCTCTCTAATACAGCTCTGTTATAGTGTTATCATCTTAGATAACAGGTTGAGTCTCTCTAATACAGCTCTGTTGTTTTAGTGTCATCATCTTAGATAACAAGAGAGTGATTAGTTCACGCTGTAGTTATCAATTATTTACTATGAAGGAGAGAGTTTATTCATTCAACATGTGTTCAATATGTTTGTGTACATTAGTATGTAAAGAGCATTGACACATTCATTCCCAATACACTCTCGAAATTTGATGTTCAAGGTTAATGCACCTTCTCTATGTTGGTGTTGTACTTATTCTCATCTAATATATTATGTATAAAGCTGTTTTATTGTCAGGTACACCAGATAGGTGCAGTGAAATGTTTTTTTTTTTTTTTTTTTTTTTTTACAAGGCCATAGTAATTGGGTTCCCCTGGAACAAATGAGGGTTAAATGCCTTGCTCAAGGCCAGATCAACAGATTTTTAGCCTTTGTCGGCCCCGGTATTCAAACCAGCGACCTTTCGGTTACTGGCCCTATTCCCTAACCTCTAGGCTACTTGTAAACTAAGAATGAACATAGTCAGAATGAGAAGGTAATGTTCTCATCTTTTTCAGTACTCCTAGTACTTCTACTGCGCTCTACATTTAGATATGAATAACCCTCCTTTATTAGTAACCGTCTGTCCATTCTGTCTGCTTTGAAAGACACATGAAAGCCTTCTCTCGATAGGATTGAGCTTTCTTTAATTATTTAATTGTGAAGATACATATTTTATTAAAACGTTTGTTCTTGAGTAATAATGAAGAGTTTTGTTCCGAGGCTTGACAATGGAAACTTTGAGTGTTAAATCAGATAGCAAGCAAGCAGAATACTATCAACATCAAGGAAAAACTATTTTCATCAATCATCTCAACATATATCAGGAAAAACCTCTTGTTCACTTATCGCTTAGCTACAGCCAGAGTTAATGCATTTGTTTGTCTAATAATATCTCTCCTCTTTGTGTGTTACAAAAACAGACAAGCAAAGATTAGAATAAAGTTGTGAGATGGATGGTGCATCTTGTGTGTTCCAAATGACACCCTATTCCCTTTGAAGTGCACTACTTTTGATAAGAGTCAAAATGGGCCCCTGGTCAAAAGTAGTGCACTACGTAGGGAACAGGGTGCCATTTGAAATGAGTCCTGTGTGAATAATTCCTCGTGCGATAAGGACTTGGTATGGTATGCATAGAATGGTTCTTAGATTAGATTACAGGTGTAGGATTTTAATTTGAGCCAGTTTGCTACAGCAGGAAAATAATCCTGCAGCAACAGGAAATGTGATTTCGTGGATTATAATTCATGGACGTTTTTTTTTTTTTTTTTTTGCGCAGCGTTGGTCTAACTATAAGATTATGCGTTTGAATATGCAGCTTTTGTCTGTTTCCTGTGGAAGTGATTTTCAACCAATGTGAGTTTTGATGAGAAATCTCTAGTGTGATCACTGATCATATTGTTTTGGTTTTGATGAGAAGCCTCTAGTGATCATATTGTTTTGGTTTTGATGAGAAGTCTCTAGTGTGATCACTGATCATAAGTGCTGATTTGTACTTTTTTGAGGTCAGTTCTGTGTCGGTTCGATTATAAAAAAAAATATATATATTGTTTTCGGGTTGACCGCTGTAACAACACAGAATAAAACAATTCATAGAACTCCCATGATGGTAGTGACTGACCACTACTGCTTATCAGGTCTAAACTCTCAGTTAGAAACACTTTTGTAATCACTAGCTTGGATGGTACTCAAATCAAACAGGTCTCTGCATATAAATATTTAGGGGTATGGTTAGATGATAGGCTTTCTTTTAAAAAACATGTTACTGAACTGGGAAAAAAGCTCAAATTCAAGATAGGGTTCCTTTACAGAAACAGGGCTTGTCTGTCCTTTATAAATAGAAAACAAATTGTGCAGGCTACTTTTATGTCCGTTTTAGATTATGGTGATATTATCTATATGCATGCATCGGCAAACACATTAAAACCACTGGATGCTATTTACCATTGTGCACTCAGGTTTATCACGGGTGATAGTTACAAAACTCATCACTGTATCCTTTATCAACATGTGGGTTGGGCCTCTCTATCTGTGAGGCGAGAGCAACATGCTCTCTTGTTTATTTATAAAGCGCTTCTTTTAAAACTACCTCCATATATATCATCATTAATTTCCACTAGATATACACATTTTAAAACCAGATCACAGATGTGGATTACATTAGAGACTCCTGCGGTCTCCACAGAGTTGGGTAGGACTGCCTTTAGTTCCTTTGCGCCTTATTTATGGAACAAACTGCAGATCCAACTTAAATTAGACACTCTGGTGTCCCTTGCCCATTTTAAAAATGTTATGGAGGATCAATATGATGTTATCTGTGATTGTTTCTGTTGAATTGTGTCTTTGTTTTGTATGTTTGAAATGTTCTTGTCTGTATGTCTAAAACTGTACATGTCAACATGTTTACACAGGGCACAGCCGTAAAAGAGATCCAGGTCTCAGTCTGTTTTCCCTGTTAAAATAAAGATTAAAAAAAATAAAAAATAAAAACTTATTAACCATAATTTATTCACAGTACTTCACTTTAATAAAATCTTTCAGTTGTGTGTATTACATTAGTTTCATTTATTTCACTTTAGCATTTCATTCCAAGTCATCATCTCATCTCTATAGAGCTGCTGTCTGACAAAATCACTATTTTAGTAGTTTTTCAAAGTAAATAAGGTATTTATTTTTTTATGACTGCTGAATACCAACTATCAATCACTTAGATTGTGTATTTTCAGGTAGAAATACCTCATAAAGCAACAGCTGCTCTCTACAGTGCCTTCAGAAAGTATTCACACCCCCTTTATGTTTTCCACGTTGTTGTTTTGTTAACAGCCTGAATTTAAAATTAATTAAATGTAGTTTTTTTTTGTCACTGGCTTAGTGGTTGCTGCATCATGTTATGGGTATGCCTGTAATCGTTAAAAGGTTGATGTCAGCGCCCTCGTTTGAAATTGAATTAGCATAATAAAAAAATCCCGATATAAATCCTTCAGTTTATGTTCATTTCTTTTTCGCCACATCCACCGATGTCTAACTTCCTCATCTGTGATGAAAGGTGACAGTTTCAGACCGTGAGATATCCCGAAAATCAGTCTTCTCTCAATTGGCTGTAGCGTCTGAACGGTTGGTCCTCTCTATGGCTGGATTGAGACTCTCACGAACGCGATGGTGTTCTCCATTTTGCTGTTCGACACCCACAAGCGTATTGGGCCTCGTCTGAACAGCCGATCTGCCAACTTCTGTCTGTACCATCCGAACAGTTTTGGATACACTTGAATGTTGATAGTTTTGCTCTACAGGACTCATCTGAAGGTCCCACATAACCAGTTGAAAAAATTAATGGAAGAATATACAAAAATAAGGTGTCAAATACATGCAAACATTTTTTTAAATAAAATGTTTCCTGATCTTTCTTATATCTCTTAGATATAGGACAGACACCTCAGAACAACCTTCCTGAAGAAAACATTTTGGGGGACTATCTATTGTTCTATGTAGTGAATTCATTTTTCAATGCATTTGTATGGGCTAATAGCAGTAAGGGCATTTTTTTAATCAAATACTATTTGATATACAGCACCAGTCAAAAGTTTGGACACAGATACTCATTCCAGGGTTTTTCTAGATTTTGACAATTTTCTACACGGTGGGAACCACCGTGTCAAGGCAAAGGGTGGCTACTTTGAAGAATCTCAAATTTAAAATCTATTTTGATTTGTTTAACACTTTTTTGGTTACTACATGATTCCATATGTGTTGTTTCATAGTGTTGATGTCTTCACTATTATTCTACAGTGTAGAAAATAGTAAAATAAAGAAAAACCTTTGCATGAGTAGGAATGTCCAAACTGTTGACTGTTAAAGTATATTTAAAAATATTTGATGAAAGAAAAAAAAAAGAAAAATAATCATTGGTAAGACCGTAAAACAATTCCATATACAGTTGAAGTCGGAAATGTATATACCCTTAGGTTGGAGTCATTAAAACTCGTTTTTCAACCACTCCAAAACGTCTTGTTAACAAACTATAGTTTTGGCAAATCAGTTAGGACATCTACTTTGTGCATGACAAGTAATTTCTCCAACAATTGTTTACAGACAGATTATTTCACTTATAATTCACTGTATCACAATTCCAGTGGGTCAGAAGTTTACATACACTAAGTTGACTGTGCCTTTAAACAGCTTGGAAAAGTCCAGAAAATGATGTCATGGCTTTAGAAGCTTCTGATAGGCTAATTGACATCATTTGAGTCAATTGGAGGTGTACCTGTGGATGTATTTCAAGGCCTACCTTCAAACTCAGTGCCTCTTTGCTTGACATCATGGGAAAATCAAAAGAAATCAGCCAAGACCTTGTAAACTTCCACAAGTCTGGTTCATCCTTGGGAGCAATTTCCAAATGCCTGAAGGTACCACGTTTATCTGTACAAACAATAGTATGCAAGTATAAACACCATGAGACCACGCAGCCGTCATGCCGCTCAGGAAGGAGACGTGTTCTGAATCCTAGAGATGAACCTGTTTTGGTGCGAAAAGTACAAATCAATCCCAGAACCACAGCAAAGGACCTTGTGAAGATGCTGGAGAAAACAGGTACAAAAGTATCTATATCCACAGTAAAATTAGTCCTATATCGACATAACCTGAAAGGCTGCACATGGGGACATGTGCATCGTTATGTTTGTTGGAAAAAGGGGGAGGCTTTCAAGCCGAAGAACACCATCCCAACCGTGAAGCACGGGGGTAGCAGCATCATGTTGTGGGGGTGCTTTGCTGCAGGAGGGACTGGTGCACTTCACAAAATAGATGGCATCATGAGGGAGGAAAATGATGTGGATATATTGAAGCAACATCTCAAGACATCAGTCAGGAAGTTAAAGCTTGGTCGCTCTTACCAATATCAATACACATCTTCAGCCGTTGTTTTATTAAATAAATATAACTGTCTCGTAAGGAGGAGCGGACCAAAGTGCAGCGTGTGTGTCGTTCCACATTTTATTTATACTGTGAAACTATGCGAGACATAAATAAACTGAATGACAACAAAAGAAGTGACGCAGAGGTGAGACATACACTTGTAACGGGCGTCATACGAAGGGGACCAAGGCGCAGCGGGTTGCGTGCTCATCTTGAAGATTAATGAAGAAAAAAAACACTTTACAAAATACACAAAATGACAGCCGACAGTTCTATCAGGTACTCAAACGAAACAGAAAACAACTACCCACACAAACCAGGGGGGGGGGAAAAAAGCTGCCTAAGTATGGTTTCCAATCAGAGACAACGATAGACAGCTGCCTCTGATTGGAAAACATACCCGGCCAAAACATAGAAACAAAAAACATAGAATGCCCACCCACCTATCACACCCTGACCAAACTAAACAGAGATAAAACAGCTCTCTTAGGTCAGAGCGTGACAACACTACTCAAAATGAATCTCCCACAAACCCAGGTGGGACAAACACCAACTTAAATATGACCTCCAATTAGAGACAACGGTGACCAGCTGCCTCTAATTTGAGATCATCTCAAACACAGCCCAACATAGAAATACAAAAACTAGAACATACCAACATAGAAAAAACGAAACTAGAAAACCCCCCTGTCACGCCCTGACCTACTCTACCATAGAAAATAACAGCTTACTATGGTCAGGACGTGATAATAACGCCACTCTTACCAATATCAATACCCATCTTCAGCCATTGATAAAGGAGGACACGATAAGAAGATATTTTAAACAACGGATAGAGCCATGAAAGTGTAGTTATCTTTACATTTAGAAAACATACTTCAACCGATAGAACTTATGAACTCATTAGTTACCTATGGTTTAACACGCAAACACACAAATGCACAAGCACACACACACACGCACACACACACACACACACACACACACACACACACACACACACACACACACACACGAACACACACACACACACGCACACGCACACACACACACACAAACACAAACACAAGCACACACCTATTCGCAATAGGCAGAAGTGCCTCAGGGCTGAGGGAGAAAGAGAGCTGATGGTAACATTGTTAAAAGGTAATTATTTTCTACACACAACACTGAGAAAGAACCCAAGCAACTAAATAACACAGGAACATCATTGTTGTAGTATGCAAATATAGCTAAATATTGCAAATATTAAAATATTGGCAATTATGATAGAAACAAATCTTAAGTAAATGTTCAGAGTAGTCACGACTCATAGCAGTATTTTCCACAGATCAAAACAGAAATTAAAATGTCATTAGTCTCCAGAAAAGGGATTTAGACTTCAGGGTTGATACATGAGTGTTCAGCGGTGAAAGCAATTAACTAGAGATGTTAGTTTTGTGTTATTATTGGGTTGGTTGAAGACTGAGTCCCAGTTGGCACCCTGTTCACTATTTAGGGCCCTACTGATCAGGGTGTGATAGGACACATCCCCCTGACATCATCGTTCCTGTCCGCCTCTGTAGGGCATCCCAGGGGTTATGTGCTGGGCGGTGTCCAAAATAACAATCTATTCCCTATATAGTGCACTACTTTTGACTAGACCCATACGAGGCCTGATTAAAAGTAGTGCACTACAAAATGGACAGGGTGCCATTTGAGATGCAGAACTTATCATGATCTAGATGTCCAGACAGATCCATGGCGGTAACCGTAGTGACAGGGACAGATATAGCTAGTAGGTGTACTTTAAGAGGAACGAACTGTATTGAATTACACGTACCTTTTTATTTCACTATTTAACCTGTATTCAACCAGGCAGGTCAGTTAAAATAACTACTTCTGGTATTTACATGACTAACTGGTGAGTGACTGGTATTATACATGACTAACTGGTGAGTGACTGGTATTAAACATGACTAACTGGTGAGTGACTGGTATTAAACATGACTAACTGGAGAGTGACTGGTATTTACATGACTAACTGGTGAGTGACTGGTATTATACATGACTAACTGGTGAGTGACTGGTATTAAACATGACTAACTGGAGAGTGACTGGTATTAAACATGACTAACTGGAGAGTGACTGGTATTAAACATGACTAACTGGAGAGTGACTGGTATTAAACATGACTAACTGGAGAGTGACTGGTATTAAACATGACTAACTGGTGAGTGACTGGTATTTACATGACTAACTGGTGAGTGACTGGTATTAAACATGACTAACTGGTGAGTGACTGGTATTAAACATGACTAACTGGAGAGTGACTGGTATTAAACATGACTAACTGGTGAGTGACTGGTATTAAACATGACTAACTGGTGAGTGTTTAGTGACTGGTATTAAACATGACTAACTGGAGAGTGACTGGTATTAAACATGACTAACTGGAGAGTGACTGGTATTATACATGACTAACTGGTGAGTGACTGGTATTAAACATGACTAACTGGTGAGTGACTGGTATTAAACATGACTAACTGGAGAGTGACTGGTATTATACATGACTAACTGGTGAGTGACTGGTATTAAACATGACTAACTGGTGAGTGACTGGTATTAAACATGACTAACTGGAGAGTGACTGGTATTATACATGACTAACTGGTGAGTGACTGGTATTAAACATGATTAACTGGAGAGTGACTGGTATTAAACATGACTAACTGGAGAGTGACTGGTATTAAACATGACTAACTGGTGAGTGACTGGTATTTTACGTGACTAACTGGTTAGTGTTTAGTGACTGGTATTAAACATGACTATCTGGAGAGTGACTGGTATTAAACATGAATAACTGGTGAGTGACTGGTATTAAACATGACTAACTGGAGAGTGACTGGTATTAAACATGAATAACTGGTGAGTGACTGGTATTAAACATGACTAACTGGAGAGTGACTGGTATTAAACATGACTAACTGGAGAGTGACTGGTATTAAACATGACTAACTGGAGAGTGACTGGTATTATACATGACTAACTGGTGAGTGACTGGTATTAAACATGACTAACTGGAGAGTGACTGGTATTATACATGACTAACTGGTGAGTGACTGGTATTAAACATGACTAACTGGAGAGTGACTGTTATTAAACATGACTAACTGGTGAGTGACTTGTATTAAACATGACTAACTGGTGAGTGACTGGTATTAAACATGACTAACTGGAGAGTGACTGGTATTTTACATGACTAACTGGTGAGTGACTGGTATTAAACATGACTAACTGCTGAGTGACTGGTATTAAACATGACTAACTGGTGAGTGACTGGTATTAAACATGACTAACTGGTGAGTGACTGGTATTTAAATGACTTACTGGTGAGTGACTGGTATTTAAATGACTAACTGGTGAGTGACTGGTATTTAAATGACTAACTGGTGAGTGACTGGTATTTAAATGACTAACTGGTGAGTGTTAAGTGACATATTATACAAGTAAAACACTGTGACCTGAGGTACTGTATCACTCCAGGACCTGGTCAATTAAACGTTCTGATTTACAGTGATGACCTGAGAAGTGGGCTGATTGTGCAGAGATACGGAATGACACGTCAGAACACAGCACACCTGAGGCACTGTGACCCAGCAGTAGCACCAAATGGAACATTTCTTCTTCACTAATGATGACCTGAGAAGTGTCGGGTGGCAGTATAAAATGACAGTACAGCTCAGAACACAGCACACCTTAAAGCACTCTGACCAGCAGTAGCACCAGCCGACCTGGACATATCCTCCTAATAATGTCATTAAGGGGATGAGGGCTGCTTCAGAAGCCCTCAGAAGCACACAGTTACATAATAACATTTCTAGTGGTGGGTTTAAATGTCACGGTAATAAATGGAGACCAGACACATTCTACTCTAAATCAGTTTATTCACCTTTTGTGTGTTGTTTTTAACGGTAACTTAGAGGAAGCCAGTTGCCTGTAATTTACAGTAATAAAGGTACAGTATGTTACCGTAACGTATTTTACGGTATCGAAAACTGTTACTGTAATCTTTTTTTTTTTTTTTACCTTTTTAACTTACAGACAACTGGCTTCATCTAAGTTTCTGTAAATCAACAGTACAGTGCATTACTGTGATCGTATTCATGTTATTGTAATGAATGAATACATGAATGGATGAATTCGTTAATTTAATTCATTGAGAAGAAATAGAGTTTGTATTTTACAGTATTTCACCATAATGGCATGGGATTGGTGAAGGCAAGTTGGTTGCTAGGTAATGTATTTACATGTTACAGCCTATCAATGAAGGCCAGTTTCGAAGGCTTTGTTTAAGGCCTCTAGAAATGCAACAAAGACTTTGAACCATGCAACGACTACAGGGCAAAACAGACCAAAGGACATGGTAAATACCCAACCATGAAATGTTTGACACATGCTGCCACTCCAATCTGTCCCCTGTATACATGTAACTGCTGGGGCACTACAATCACATATCAGTTAAATTGGTAGGGCACCCGTTGTCACAAAGATCGCCTCAAAATATGTTAATGCCACAGAAACAACAATACCATGCAACCACTAATAGTTAGAGTTTTTGGCGCTTCTAAAATATGGTAAGTTACTGTATTCTGTGGGGTGGAATTACAGTAACATTTGAAATACAGCAACTCTTTCCCTGCCCACAACGTTTTCCCACAATGCACCATTCTTTACATTGTGCTGCAGTATAATGCTTCACAGTATTTTACTGTTGATAAATGCATACATTTACCGTATAAATCACAGTTTTCCATGACTTTGTAAAATTTTGTGTACATTTTGTAAATCATATCAACGCTATACACACTTTATTTGGTTGGTTCACTTCAGAGCTTGATGTTTTTCAATCTTATCAAACAGAATTTATTTAAAAAGTTGCCAGTTGCCAAACCCACAATGCTGTGCAGTTACAGTAATGTATAATTTACTGTTTTTGCCGAAATCACTCAGAGTGCATCGCCATTTACAGCAATTTACCCTAAATAATTAATACAGTACTTTACTGTTAGTTTTATTGTGTAATACTGTCAAAACAACAAGAAAGTTTTACAGTGTAGTGTACTGTGGTAATACGGTATAGGATCTAACTCCCATAACAACGTGATAGAAGTTATGGTATGTATATTAGTACTAATTGTCACAGTAAGTATATTGTATAGTAACACGCCTATTACCTATTCAGCATGGACATGATAGATCATGTAGACGTCATGACTGAGTCCCAAATGGCACCACATTCCCTATATAGTGCACACATTTTGACAAACGCCCATAGGGCTCTGGTTAAAAGTAGTGTACTATATTGTGAATAGGGTGCTATTTGGGCTGTAGCCATAGATGATGGAGACAGTGATGTTGGAGGGCGATGACACCAGGCTGCCTTCTTGGTGGTTGAGAGGAGATGACCCAGTACAATGACCTAATAGACGGACAGACAGACGGACGGACGCACAGACAGACAGACAGACAGACAGACAGACAGACAGACAGACAGACAGACAGACAGACAGACAGACAGACAGGAGGACAACTTTAGCAGGCATATGAAAGTCCATTACTGCCACAACACATCCCTTTTTATCTCCCACCCTCCCTCCTCCACTCTCCCTCCTTCCCCTCGTCCCTCCCTCCATCCCTTCCTTTTCCATCCTTCTCCCTCCCTCCCCTCCTCCCTCCCTCCCCTCCCCTCCTCCCTCCCTCCCTCCCTCCCTCCCTCCATCCCTTCCTTTTCCATCCTTCTCCCACCCTCCATCCCTCCTCTTTCCTTCCCCTCCCTCCCTCCCTCCCTCCCTCCCCTCCTCCCTCCCTCCCCCCCTCCCTCCCTCCCTCCCTCCCCTCCTCCCTCTCTCCCTCCCTCCCTCCTCCATCCTTCTCCCTCCATCCCTCCCTCCCTCCATCCCTCCTCTTTCCTTCCCCTCCCTCCCTCTCTCCCTCCCTCCCTCCTCCATCCTTCTCCTTCCATCCCTCCCTCCCTCCCCACCTCCCTCCCTCCATCCCTCCCTCCCTCCCTCCCTCCCTCCATCCCTTCCTTTTCCATCCTTCTCCCTCCCTCCATCCCTCCTCTTTCCTTCCCTCCCTCCCTCCCTCCCTCCCTCCCTCCCCCCCTCCCTCCCTCCCTCCCTCCCCCCTCCCTCCCTCCCTCCCCTCCTCCCTCCCTCCCTCCCTCCCTCCCTCCCCTCCTCCCTCCCTCCCTCCCCTCCTCCCTCCTTCCCTCCCTCCTCCATCCTTCTCCTTCCATCCCTCTCTCTATCCCTCCCTCCTCCATCCTTCTCCTTCCATCCCTCTCTCTATCCCTCCCTCCTCCATCCTTCTCCTTCCATCCCTCTCTCTATCCCTCCCTCCTCCATCCTTCTCCTTCCATCCCTCCCTCCCTCCCTCCATCCCTCCCTCCCTCCCTCCATCCCTCCCTCCCTCCTTCTCTCTCCCTCATCCAAAGGTAGCCCTGTCAACCACGTCACCTATCTGTGAACTATCCCTATTTCTCCAGTTTGTCTAATTATGTTCTTCCCTCCAGCAACCCGCATGTCGTTACCATGGCTGGCTTTCCAGTTAGCTGGCCCTCTGTAAGAGACTTGATGTTCGGGCAATAAAGGAGTGGAATTCTCTGTATCTTTTCAGAATTCTCAGTAAGTGTGCAACTAGGGAGAATAAATTAGAATCTCAGTGGTCCTGTAGGTAGGATGCTATAAAACTCAAATACTGACCCAACAGGGGTTCTATAGGAAAGAATTTATGGCACAGAACTCTTGTTAGTGTTAGCCAATCTGGATACAGAACCTCGGAAATCCTAAAATCCCGTCTAATTGGATTTTCAGGTCTGGATCAGTCTGAACCCATCTCCATGAGTCAAAAGTAGTAGTGCGCTATGGAGTGTATAGGGTATCATTTGGGATATACAACCAGTATATTTGAAGATTGTGATTGATTGTATCTGATGGTGTCCGATGCAGAAACATCCTTCCAATCTTCTTTGTTACCTTTTTATTTGAGCGGAAAGACAGACAGAGAGAGAGAAAGGTAGATAGAGAGAGAGAGTTAAAGGTAGAGAGACAGCGCCAGAGACAGTGAGAGAGAGAGAGAAAGGTAGATAGAGAGAGGTAAAGGTAGAGAGACAGGGCCAGAGACAGTGAGAGAGAGAAAGGTAGATAGAGAGAGAGGTAAAGGTAGAGAGACAGGGCCAGAGACAGTGAGAGAGAGAGAGAAAGGTAGATAGATAGAGAGGGGTAAAGGTAGAGAGACAGGGCCAGAGACAGTGAGAGAGAGAAAGGTAGATAGAGAGAGAGGGGTAAAGGTAGAGAGACAGGGCCAGAGACAGTGAGAGAGAGAGAGAGAAAGGTAGATAGAGAGAGGTAAAGGTAGAGAGACAGGGCCAGAGACAGTGAGAGAGAGAGAGAGAAAGGTAGATAGAGAGAGAGTTAAAGGTAGAGAGACAGGGCCAGAGACAGTGAGAGAGAGATAATGGTAGATAGAGAGAGAGGTAAAGGTAGAGAGACAGGGCCAGAGACAGTGAGAGAGAGAGAGAGAAAGGTAGATAGAGAGAGAGTTAAAGGTAGAGAGACAGGGCCAGAGACAGTGAGAGAGAGATAATGGTAGATAGAGAGAGAGGGGTAAAGGTAGAGAGACAGGGCCAGAGACAGTGAGAGAGAGAGAGAGAAAGGTAGATAGAGAGAGGTAAAGGTAGAGAGACAGGGCCAGAGACAGTGAGAGAGAGAGAGAAAGGTAGATAGAGAGAGAGGTAAAGGTAGAGAGACAGGGCCAGAGACAGTGAGAGAGAGATAATGGTAGATAGAGAGAGAGGGGTAAAGGTAGAGAGACAGGGCCAGAGACAGTGAGAGAGAGAGAGAAAGGTAGATAGAGAGAGAGGTAAAGGTAGAGAGACAGGGCCAGAGACAGTGAGAGAGAGAGAGAATGGTAGATAGAGAGAGGGGGGTAAAGGTAGAGAGACAGGGCCAGAGACAGTGAGAGAGAGATAATGGTAGATAGAGAGAGAGGGGTAAAGGTAGAGAGACAGCGCCAGAGACAGTGAGAGAGAGATAATGGTAGATAGATAGAGAGGGGTAAAGGTAGAGAGACAGGGCCAGAGACAGTGAGAGAGAGAAAGGTAGATAGAGAGAGAGGTAAAGGTAGAGAGACAGGGCCAGAGACAGTGAGAGAGAGAGAGAAAGGTAGATAGAGAGAGAGAGGGGTAAAGGTAGAGAGACAGGGCCAGAGACAGTGAGAGAGAGAAAGGTAGATAGAGAGAGAGTTAAAGGTAGAGAGACAGGGCCAGAGACAGTGAGAGAGAGAAAGGTAGATAGAGAGGGGTAAAGGTAGAGAGACAGGGCCAGAGACAGTGAGAGAGAGAGAAAGGTAGATAGAGAGAGAGGGGTAAAGGTAGAGAGACAGCGCCAGAGACAGTGAGAGAGAGATAATGGTAGATAGAGAGAGAGAGGTAAAGGTAGAGAGACAGGGCCAGAGACAGTGAGAGAGAGAGAGAAAGGTAGATAGAGAGAGAGGGGTAAAGGTAGAGAGACAGGGCCAGAGACAGTGAGAGAGAGAGAGAAAGGTAGATAGAGAGAGAGGGGTAAAGGTAGAGAGACAGGGCCAGAGACAGTGAGAGAGAGAGAAAGGTAGATAGAGAGAGAGGTAAAGGTAGAGAGACAGGGCCAGAGACAGTGAGAGAGAGAGAGAAAGGTAGATAGAGAGAGAGGTAAAGGTAGAGAGACAGGGCCAGAGACAGTGAGAGAGAGAGAGAAAGGTAGATAGAGAGAGAGGTAAAGGTAGAGAGACAGGGCCAGAGACAGTGAGAGAGAGAGAGAAAGGTAGATAGAGAGAGAGGGGTAAAGGTAGAGAGACAGGGCCAGAGACAGTGAGAGAGAGAGAGAAAGGTAGATAGAGAGAGAGGGGTAAAGGTAGAGAGACAGGGCCAGAGACAGTGAGAGAGAGAGAAAGGTAGATAGAGAGAGAGGTAAAGGTAGAGAGACAGGGCCAGAGACAGTGAGAAAGAGAGAGAAAGGTAGATAGAGAGAGAGGGGTAAAGGTAGAGAGACAGGGCCAGAGACAGTGAGAGAGAGAGAAAGGTAGATAGAGAGAGAGGTAAAGGTAGAGAGACAGGGCCAGAGACAGTGAGAGAGAGAGAGAAAGGTAGATAGAGAGAGAGAGGTATCTGATTCACAGGAGTAAAATAATGAATCAATCTTGTCCTATTTTGGCATGTTGTTATAGATTTGTCTCATTATTAATTCTTCCATTGTGTGAATTATCACTCTATTATTACACTCATCTTTCCCTCTCTCTTCCTTCGCTGCCCGGCAGTCAACATGGCTTTCTGACTTCTATACAAGCAAGTGTTGTGTCTAAGGAAGGTTTGGAGTCGAATAAACACATTCTGGGCTACATAAAAGGAGCTCTGTACAATGTGTATCATATTTGACGGAGGGGTTGTCAAAGCACCATTTTCATTTTTGTTCCACTTACTTACAGAAAATACATTTCTCGATACCAAACATTCACACAATTGAAGTTTGAGTTATTTATTATTTAGCTATGTTTTCGTGGTTATTGCATCAGGATGTACTGTATTATAGAATCACAAGATCATATTCAGGAAATATTAGGTGTACTGTTGCTTTTATGTAAGATAATTGAAACCAAAATGAATCCAAGACTTCTTCGGGCATCTTCTCTTTCATGCAGTACCTTTTGTCATTGCAACTATTGGTTACCATCCTCTTAAGTCGATAGCATGTACAGTATTGGCCCTTTATAAAAATACCTCAATAAGGGGTGTGTATAGCATCCTCACAGTAGCATAGATAAACACACACACACACACACACACACACACACACACACACACACACACACACACACACACCACAGCCAGTCCACTAAGCAGCCCCTCTGATGTGTACCACTGTGAGGATGTGAAGAGCCAGAGAGCAGACAGATACTAAAGGTCACAGGAAACAAAGTATCATGTTGAAGAACTAGAGAACAGACAGATACTAAAGGTCACAGGAAGCAAAGTATCACATGAATTGCTGGAGAACAGACAGATACTAAAGGTCACAGGAAGCAAAGTATCACATGAAGAGCTGGAGAACAGACCGATATTGAAGGTCACAGGAAGCAAAGTATCACATGAATTGCTGGAGAACAGACAAATACTAAAGGTCACAGGACTTGACCTAGAGTTAATGCAGAAAACAAAGTGAGAGCATCAATTACCTGGTGTGACTACCAAATGGTGTGACTACCAAATGTCGTGACTACCAAATGGTGTGACTACCAAATGTGGTATCTGCCAAATGTCGTGACTACCAAATGTCGTGACTACCAAATGTCGTGACTACCAAATGTCGTGACTACCAAATGGTGTGACTACCAAATGGTGTGACTACCAAATGGTGTGACTACCAAATGGTGTGACTACCAAATAGTGTGACTACCAAATAGTGTGACTACCAAATAGTGTGACTACCAAATAGTGTGACTACCAAATGGTGTGACTACCAAATGGTGTGACTACCAAATGGTGTGACTATAAAAACCCTTAAATTGAATTGAAATGGAATTGAATTAACATCTCAATACAACCACAGACACACAAACTCACGTAAATAAAAGTGGATTTGAAATTAGCGGTATTAATATGATATTTGATATGTAGCTGTTATGTGTTGTTGGCATTGTGTGTCCCCGATTTATTCTCTGGCAGAGACAATTTACATGCAGGGTGCCATGGCATTTACTGGACCAGAGAGAGAGAAGGAGAGAAGGTGGAGGGAGATAGAGAAGGTGGAGGGAGGGAGGGAGAGAGAAGGTGGAGGGAAGGAGAGAATGTGGAGGGAGGTAGGGAGGAAGGGAGGGAGAGAGAAGAAGGGAGGGTGGGGTGAGAGAGAAGAGAGAGATGGATAAGGAGTGGGACAAGGAGAGACAGAGGGAGGTGGTGGGAGAGAAGGAGAGACAGTGGGAGGGAGAGAGGAATAGGAAAGTATTTAATTGCTTATTTGGTCCCTCTGGTTGTGGACTGAGCTGTTAGTTAGCTGTGGTCTCTCTCGCTCTGTATTTGGTCTTTAGACATTGGAATGACATTAAAACACTCAACATAACATTCAGTTTTACATTTTAGTCATTTAGCAGACACTCTCATCCAGAGCGACTTACAGTAGTGAATGCATACATTTCATTTCATACATACTGGCCCCCCGTGGGAATACAAACCCACAACCCTGGCGTTGCAAACACCATGCTCTACCAACTGAGCCACAGGGAACACAGTATAACAGTATTTAGACAGTGGAATGACAATAAAACACTCAATATAA
>NW_021822461.1:0-26598 GCF_901001165.1 Salmo trutta
ATGGTTAAACACAGTCTCTATATAATATAGATGGTTAAAACACAGTCTCTATATAATATAGATGGTTAAAAACACAGTCTCTATATAATATAGATGGTTAAAACACAGTCTCTATATAATATAGATGATTAAAACACAGTCTCTATATATTATAGATGGTTAAAACACAGTCTCTATGATGGTTAAAACACCGTCTCTATGATGGTTAAAACACAGTCTCTATATAATATAGATTAAAACACAGTCTCTATATAATATAGATGATTAAAACACAGTCTCTATATAATATAGATGGTTAAAACACAGTCTCTATATAATATAGATGTTTAAAACACAGTCTCTATATAATATAGATGTTAAAACACAGTCTCTATATAATATAGATGTTTAAAACACAGTCTCTATAATATAGATGGTTAAAACACAGTCTCTATATAATATAGATGGTTAAAACACAGTCTCTATGATGGTTAAAACACCGTCTCAATGATGGTTAAAACACAGCTCTATATAATATAGATGGTTAAAACACAGTCTCTATGATGTTTAAAACACAGTTCTATATAATATAGATGGTTAAAACACAGTCTCTATATAATATAGATGTTTAAAACACAGTCTCTATATAATATAGATGGTTAAAACACAGTCTCTATATAATATAGATGGTTAAAACACAGTCTCTATATAATATAGATGGTTAAAACACAGTCTCTATGATGGTTAAAACACAGTCTCTATATAATATAGATTAAAACACAGTCTCTATATAATATAGATGGTTAAAACACAGTCTCTATATAATATAGATTAAAACACAGTCTCTATTAATATAGATGGTTAAAACACAGTCTCTATGATGGTTAAAACACAGTCTCTATATAATATAGATGGTTAAAACACAGTCTCTATATAATATAGATGGTTAAAACACAGTCTCTATATAATATAGATGTTTAAAACACAGTCTCTATATAATATAGATGGTTAAAACACAGTCTCTATATAATATAGATGTTTAAAACACAGTCTCTATATAATATAGATGTTTAAAACACAGTCTCTATATAATATAGATGGTTAAAACACAGTCTCTATATAATATAGATGGTTACAACACAGTCTCTATATAATATAGATGTTTAAAACACAGTCTCTATATAATATAGATGGTTAAAACACAGTCTCTATATAATATAGATGGTTAAAACACAGTCTCTATGATGGTTAAAACACAGTCTCTATATTATATAGATGGTTAAAACACAGTCTATATATATGGATGGTTAAAACACAGTCTCTACATAATATAGATTAAAACACAGTCTCTATATAATATAGATGGTTAAAACACAGTCTCTATATAATATAGATGTTAAAACACAGTCTCTATATAATATAGATGGTTAAAACACAGTCTCTATATAATATAGATTAAAACACAGTCTCTATATAATATAGATGGTTAAAACACAGTCTCTATATAATATAGATGATTAAAACACAGTCTCTATATAATATAGATGGTTAAAACACAGTCTCTATATAATATAGATGGTTAAAACACAGTCTCTATGATGGTTAAAACACAGTCTCTATGATGGTTAAAACACAGTCTCTATATAATATAGATGGTTAAAACACAGTCTCTATATAATATAGATGGTTAAAACACAGTCTCTATGATGGTTAAAACACAGTCTCTATATAATATAGATTAAAACACAGTCTCTATATAATATAGATGGTTAAAACACAGTCTCTATATAATATAGATGTTAAAACACAGTCTCTATATAATATAGATGTTTAAAACACAGTCTCTATATAATATAGATGGTTAAAACACAGTCTCTATATAATATAGATGGTTAAAACACAGTCTCTATGATGGTTAAAACACCGTCTCTATGATGGTTAAAACACAGTCTCTATATAATATAGATGGTTAAAACACAGTCTCTATGATGGTTAAAACACAGTCTCTATATAATATAGATGGTTAAAACACAGTCTCTATATAATATAGATGGTTAAAACACAGTCTCTATAATATAGATGGTTAAAACACAGTCTCATATAATATAGATGGTTAAAACACAGTCTCTATATAATAGATGGTTAAAACACAGTCTCTATGATGGTTAAAACACCAGTCTCTATATAATATAGATTAAAACACAGTCTCTATAATATAGATGGTTAAAACCAGTCTCTATATAAATAGATGTTTAAAACACAGTCTCTATATAATATAGATGGTTAAAACACAGTCTCTATGATGGTTAAAACACAGTCTCTATATAATATAGATGGTTAAAACACAGTCTCTATATAATATAGATGGTTAAAACACAGTCTCTATATAATATAGATGTTTAAAACACAGTCTCTATATAATATAGATGGTTAAAACACAGTCTCTATATAATATAGATGTTTAAAACACAGTCTCTATATAATATAGATGTTTAAAACACAGTCTCTATATAATATAGATGGTTAAAACACAGTCTCTATTATATAGATGGTTAAAACACAGTCTCTATATAATATAGATGTTTAAAACACAGTCTCTATATAATATAGATGGTTAAAACACAGTCTCTATATAATATAGATGGTTAAAACACAGTCTCTATGATGGTTAAAACACAGTCTCTATATTATATAGATGGTTAAAACACAGTCTCTATATAATATGGATGGTTAAAACACAGTCTCTACATAATATAGATTAAAACACAGTCTCTATATAATATAGATGGTTAAAACACAGTCTCTATATAATATAGATGGTTAAAACACAGTCTCTATATAATATAGATGGGTAAAACACAGTCTCTATGATGGTTAAAACACCGTCTCTATGATGGTTAAAACACAGTCTCTATATAATATAGATGGTTAAAACACAGTCTCTATGATGGTTAAAACACAGTCTCTATATAATATAGATGGTTAAAACACAGTCTCTATATAATATAGATGGTTAAAACACAGTCTCTATATAATATAGATGGTTAAAACACAGTCTCTATATAATATAGATGTTTAAAACACAGTCTCTATATAATATAGATGGTTTAAAACACAGTCTCTATGATGGTTAAAACACAGTCTATATATAATATAGATGGTAAAACACAGTTCTATATATATAGATGGTTAAAACACAGTCTCTATATAATATAGATGTTTAAAACACAGTCTCTATATAATATAGATGGTTAAAACACAGTCTCTATATAATATAGATGTTTAAAACACAGTCTCTATATAATATAGATGTTTAAAACACAGTCTCTATATAATATAGATGGTTAAAACACAGTCTCTATATAATATAGATGGTTAAAACACAGTCTCTATATAATATAGATGTTTAAAACACAGTCTCTATATAATATAGATGGTTAAAACACAGTCTCTATATAATATAGATGGTTAAAACACAGTCTCTATGATGGTTAAAACACAGTCTCTATATTATATAGATGGTTAAAACACAGTCTCTATATAATATGGATGGTTAAAACACAGTCTCTACATAATATAGATTAAAACACAGTCTCTATATAATATAGATGGTTAAAACACAGTCTCTATATAATATAGATTAAAACACAGTCTCTATATAATATAGATGGTTAAAACACAGTCTCTATAATATAGATTAAAACACAGTCTCTATATATATAGATGGTTAAAACACAGTCTCTATAATATAGATGATTAAAACACAGTCTCTATATAATTAGATGGTTAAAACACAGTCTCTATATAATATAGATGGTTAAACACAGTCTCTATGATGGTTAAAACACAGTCTCTATGATGGTTAAAACACAGTCTCTATATATAGATGGTTAAAACACAGTCTCTATATAATATAGATGGTTAAAACACAGTCTCTATATAATATAGATGGTTAAAACACAGTCTCTATATAATATAGATTAAAACACAGTCTCTATATAATATAGATGGTTAAAACACAGTCTCTATATAATATAGATGTTAAAACACAGTCTCTATATAATATAGATGTTTAAAACACAGTCTCTATATAATATAGATGGTTAAAACACAGTCTCTATATAATATAGATGGTTAAAACACAGTCTCTATGATGGTTAAAACACCGTCTCTATGATGGTTAAAACACAGTCTCTATATAATATAGATGGTTAAAACACAGTCTCTATGATGGTTAAAACACAGTCTATATAATATAGATGGTTAAAACACAGTCTCTATATAATATAGATGGTTAAATCACAGTCTCTATATAATATAGATGGTTAAAACACAGTCTCTATATAATATAGATGGTTAAAACACAGTCTCTATATAATATAGATGGTTAAAACACAGTCTCTATGATGGTTAAAACACAGTCTCTATATAATATAGATTAAAACACAGTCTCTATATAATATAGATGGTTAAAACACAGTCTCTATAATATAGATGTTTAAAACACAGTCTCTATATAATATAGATGGTTAAAACACAGTCTCTATGATGGTTAAAACACAGTCTCTATATAATATAGATGGTTAAAACACAGTCTCTATATAATATAGATGGTTAAAACACAGTCTCTATATAATATAGATGGTTAAAACACAGTCTCTATATAATATAGATGGTTAAAACACAGTCTATATAATATAGATGTTTAAAACACAGTCTCTATATAATATAGATGTTTAAAAACACAGTCTCTATATAATATAGATGGTTAAAACACAGTCTCTATATAATATAGATGGTTAAAACACAGTCTCTATATATATAGTGTTTAAAACACAGTCTCTATATAATATAGATGGTTAAAACACAGTCTCTATATAATATAGATGGTTAAACACCAGTCTCTATGATGGTTAAAACACAGTCTCTATTATATAGATGGTTAAAACACAGTCTCTATATAATATGGATGGTTAAAACACAGTCTCTACATAATATAGATTAAAACACAGTCTCTATATAATATAGATGGTTAAAACACAGTCTCTATATAATATAGATGGTTAAAACACAGTCTCTATATAATATAGATGGTTAAAACACAGTCTCTATATAATATAGATTAAAACACAGTCTCTATATAATATAGATGGTTAAAACACAGTCTCTATAATATAGATGATTAAAACACAGTCTCTATATAATATAGATGGTTAAAACACAGTCTCTATATAATATAGATGGTTAAAACACAGTCTCTATGATGGTTAAAACACAGTCTCTATGATGGTTAAAACACAGTCTCTATATAATATAGATGGTTAAAAAACAGTCTCTATATAATATAGATTTAAAACACAGTCTCTATATAATATAGATGTTTAAAACACAGTCTATATATATAGATGGTTAAAACACAGTCTCTATGATGGTTAAAACACAGTCTCTATATAATATAGATGGTTAAAACACAGTCTCTATATAATATAGTTGGTTAAACACAGTCTCTATATATATAGATGATTAAAACACAGTCTCTATAAATATAGATGGTTTAAAACACAGTCTCTATATAATATAGATTAAAACACAGTCTCTATATAATATAGATGGTTAAAACACAGTCTCACTATATATATAGATGATTAAAAACACAGTCTCTATATAATATAGATGGTTAAAACACAGTCTCTATATAATATAGATGGTTAAAACACAGTCTCTATGATGTTTAAAACACAGTCTCTATATAATATAGATGGTTAAAACACAGTCTCTATATAATATAGATGGTTAAAACACAGTCTCTATGATGGTTAAAACACCGTCTCTATGATGGTTAAAACACAGTCTCTATATAATATAGATGGTTAAAACACAGTCTCTATGATGGTTAAAACACAGTCTCTATATAATATAGATGGTTAAAACACAGTCTCTATATAATATAGATGGTTAAAACACAGTCTCTATATAATATAGATGGTTAAAACACAGTCTCTATATAATATAGATGGTTAAAACACAGTCTCTATATAATATAGATGGTTAAAACACAGTCTCTATGATTTAAAACACAGTCTCTATATAATATAGATTAAAACACAGTCTCTATATAATATAGATGGTTAAAACACAGTCTCTATATAATATGATGTTTAAAACACAGTCTCTATATAATATAGATGGTTAAAACACAGTCTCTATGATGGTTTAAAACACAGTCTCTATATAATATAGATGGTTAAAACACAGTCTCTATATAATATAGATGATTAAAATACAGTCTCTATATAATATAGATGTTTAAAACACAGTCTCTATATAATATGAGTTTAAAACACAGTCTCTATATAATATAGATGTTTAAAACACAGTCTCTATATAATATAGATGTTTAAAACACAGTCTCTATATATATAGATGGTTAAAACACAGTCTCTATATAATATAGATGGTTTAAAACACAGTCTCTATATATATAGATGTTTAAAACACAGTCTATATAATATAGATGGTTAAAACACAGTCTCTATATAATATAGATGGTTAAAACACAGTCTCTATGATGGTTAAAACACAGTCTCTATATTATAGATGGTTAAAACACAGTCTCTATATAATATGGATGGTTAAAACACAGTCTCTATATAATATAGATTAAAACACAGTCTCTATATAATATAGATGGTTAAAACACAGTCTCTATATAATATAGATGGTTAAAACACAGTCTCTATATAATATAGATTAAAACACAGTCTCTATATAATATAGATGGTTAAAACACAGTCTCTATAATATAGATGATTAAAACACAGTCTCTATATAATATAGATGGTTAAAACACAGTCTCTATATAATATAGATGGTTAAAACACAGTCTCTATGATGGTTAAAACACAGTCTCTATGATGGTTAAAACACAGTCTCTATATAATATAGATGGTTAAAACACAGTCTCTATATAATATAGATGGTTAAAACACAGTCTCTATATAATATAGATGTTTAAAACACAGTCTATATAATATAGATGGTTAAAACACAGTCTCTATATAATATAGATGATTAAAACACAGTCTCTATATAATATAGATGGTTAAAACACAGTCTCTATATAATATAGATTAAAACACAGTCTCTATATAATATAGATGGTTAAAACACAGTCTCTATATAATATAGATGATTAAAACACAGTCTCTATATAATATAGATGGTTAAAACACAGTCTCTATATAATATAGATGGTTAAAACACAGTCTCTATATAATATAGATGGTTAAAACACAGTCTCTATGATGGTTAAAACACAGTCTATATAATATAGATTAAAACACAGTCTCTATATAATATAGATGTTTAAAACACAGTCTCTATATAATATAGATGGTTAAAACACAGTCTCTATGATGGTTAAAACACAGTCTCTATATAATATAGATGGTTAAAACACAGTCTCTATATAATATAGATGGTTAAAACACAGTCTCTATAATATAGATGATTAAAACACAGTCTCTATATAATATAGATGGTTAAAACACAGTCTCTATATAATATAGATGGTTAAAACACAGTCTCTATATAATATAGATGATTAAAACACAGTCTCTATATATTATAGATGGTTAAAACACAGTCTCTATGATGGTTAAAACACCAGTCTCTATATAATATAGATGGTTAAAACACAGTCTCTATATAATATAGATGATTAAAACACAGTCTCTATGATGGTTAAAACACAGTCTCTATATAATATAGATGGTTAAAACACAGTCTCTATATAATATAGATGATTAAAACACAGTCTCTATGATGTTTAAAACACAGTCTCTATATAATATAGATGATTAAAACACAGTCTCTATAAATATAGATGATTAAACACAGTCCCTATGATGGTTAAAACACAGTCTCTATATTAATATAGATGATTAAAACACAGTCTCTATATAATATAGATTTAAAACACAGTCTCTATATCATATAGATGGTTAAACACAGTCTCTATATAATATAGATTAAAACACAGTCTCTAGATGGTAAAACACAGTCTCTATAATAAAGATGGTTTTAAAACACAGTCTCTATATAATATAGATGGTTAAAACACAGTCTCTATATGATAGAGATTAAAACACAGTCTCTATATAATATAGATGATTAAAACACAGTCTCTATATAATATAGATGGTTAAAACACAGTCTCTATGATGGTTAAAACACAGTCTCTATATAATATAGATTAAAACACAGTCTCTATATAATATAGATGGTTAAAACACAGTCTCTATATAATATAGATGATTAAAACACAGTCTCTATGATGTTTAAAACACAGTCTCTATATAATATAGATGATTAAAACACAGTCTCTATATAATATAGATGATTAAAACACAGTCTCTATGATGTTTAAAACACAGTCTCTATATAATATAGATGATTAAAACACAGTCTCTATATAATATAGATTAAAACACAGTCTCTATATAATATAGATGTTTAAAACACAGTCTCTATATAATATAGATGGTTAAAACACAGTCTCTATATAATATAGATGGTTAAAACACAGTCTCTATATAATATAGATGTTTAAAACACAGTCTCTATATAATATAGATGGTTAAAACACAGTCTCTATATAATATAGATGGTTAAAACACAGTCTCTATGATGGTTAAAACACAGTCTCTATATTATATAGATGGTTAAAACACAGTCTCTATATAATATGGATGGTTAAAACACAGTCTCTACATAATATAGATTAAAACACAGTCTCTATATAATATAGATGGTTAAAACACAGTCTCTATATAATATAGATGGTTAAAACACAGTCTCTATATAATATAGATGGTTAAAACACAGTCTCTATATAATATAGATTAAAACACAGTCTCTATATAATATAGATGGTTAAACACAGTCTCTATATAATATAGATGATTAAACACAGTCTCTATATAATATAGATGGTTTAAAACACAGTCTCTATATAATATAGATGGTTAAAACACAGTCTCTATGATGGTTAAAACACAGTCTCCTATGATGGTTAAAACACAGTCTCTATATAATATAGATGGTTAAAACACAGTCTCTAATAATATAGATGGTTAAAACACAGTCTCTATATAATATAGATGGTTAAAACACAGTCTCTAATAATATATATTAAAACACAGTCTCTATATAATATAGATGGTTAAAACACAGTCTCTATATAATATAGATGTTAAAACACAGTTTCTATATAATATAGATGTTTAAAACACAGTCTCTATATAATATAGATGGTTAAAACCAGTCTCTATATAATATAGATGGTTAAAACACAGTCTCTATGATGGTTAAAACACCGTCTCTATGATGGTTTAAAACACAGTCTCTATATAATATAGATGGTTAAAACACAGTCTCTATGATGGTTAAAACACAGTCTCTATATAATATAGATGTTTAAAACACAGTCTCTATATAATATAGATGTTAAAACACAGTTTCTATATAATATAGATGTTTAAAACACAGTCTCTATATAATATAGATGGTTAAAACACAGTCTCTATATAATATAGATGGTTAAAACACAGTCTCTATGATGGTTTTAAACACAGTCTCTATATAATATAGATTAAACACAGGTCTCTATTAATATAGATGGTTAAAACACAGTCTCTATATAATAGATGTTTACAACACAGTCTCTATATAATATAGATGGTTAAAACACAGTCTCTATGATGGTTAAAACACAGTCTCTATATAATATAGATGGTTAAAAACACAGTCTCTATATAATATAGATGGTTAAAACACAGTCTCTATATAATATAGATGTTTAAAACACAGTCTCTATATAATATAGATTGGTTAAAAACAGTCTCTATATAATATAGATGTTTAAAACACAGTCTCTATATAATATAGATGTTTAAACACAGTCTCTATATAATATAGATGGTTAAACACAGTCTCTATATAATATAGATGGTTAAAACACAGTCTCTATATAATATAGATGTTTAAAACACAGTCTCTATATAATATAGATGTTAAAACACAGTCTCTATATAATATAGATGTTTAAAACACAGTCCTTTCTTTATGGGGATGGTTCAAACACAGTCTCTATAATTATATAGATGGTTAAAACACAGTCTCTATATAATATGGATGGTTAAAACACAGTCTCTATATAATATAGATTAAAACACAGTCTCTATATAATATAGATGGTTAAAACACAGTCTCTATATAATATAGATGGTTAAAACACAGTCTCTATATAATATAGATGGTTAAAACACAGTCTCTATATAATATAGATTAAAACACAGTCTCTATATAATATAGATGGTTAAAACACAGTCTCTATATAATATAGATGATTAAAAACACAGTCTACTATATAATATAGATGGTTTAAAAACACCAGTCTCTATAAATATAGATGGTTTAAAACACAGTCTCTATGATGTTAAAACACAGTCTCTATGATGGTTTAAAACACAGTCTCTATATAATATAGATGGTTAAAACACAGTCTCTATATAATATAGATGGTTAAAACACAGTCTCTATATAATATAGATGTTTAAAACACAGTCTATATAATATAGATGGTTAAAACACAGTCTCTATGATGGTTAAAACACAGTCTCTATATAATATAGATGGTTAAAACACAGTCTCTATATAATATAGATGGTTAAAACACAGTCTCTATATAATATAGATGATTAAAACACAGTCTCTATATAATATAGATGGTTAAAACAGTCTCTATATAATATAGATTAAAACACAGTCACTATATAATATAGATGGTTAAAACACAGTCTCTATATAATATAGATGATTAAAACACAGTCTCTATATAATATAGATGGTTAAAACACAGTCTCTATATAATATAGATGGTTAAAACACAGTCTCTATATAATATAGATGTTTAAAACACAGTCTCTATATAATATGGATGGTTAAAACACAGTCTCTACATAATATAGATTAAAACACAGTCTCTATATAATATAGATGGTTAAAACACAGTCTCTATATAATATAGATTAAAACACAGTCTCTATATAATATAGATTAAAACACAGTCTCTATATAATATAGATTAAAACACAGTCTCTATATAATATAGATGGTTAAAACACAGTCTCTATATAATATAGATGATTAAAACACAGTCTCTATATAATATAGATGGTTAAAACACAGTCTCTATATAATATAGATGGTTAAAACACAGTCTCTATGATGGTTAAAACACAGTCTCTATGATGGTTAAAACACAGTCTCTATATAATATAGATGGTTAAAACACAGTCTCTATATAATATAGATGGTTAAAACACAGTCTCTATATAATATAGATGGTTAAAACACAGTCTCTATATAATATAGATTAAAACACAGTCTCTATATAATATAGATGGTTAAAACACAGTCTCTATATAATATAGATGTTAAAACACAGTCTCTATATAATATAGATGTTTAAAACACAGTCTCTATATAATATAGATGGTTAAACAAAAACACAGTCTCTATGATGTTTAAAACACCGTCTCTATGATGGTTAAAACACAGTCTCTATATAATATAGATGGTTAAAACACAGTCTCTATGATGGTTAAAACACAGTCTCTATATAATATAGATGGTTAAAACACAGTCTCTATATAATATAGATGGTTAAACACAGTCTCTATATAATATAGATGGTTTAAAACACAGTCTCTATATAAATAGATGGTAAACCACAGTCTCTATATAATATAGATGGTTAAAACACAGTCTCTATGATGGTTAAAACACAGTCTCTATATAATATAGATTAAAACACAGTCTCTATATAATATAGATGGTTAAAACACAGTCTCTATATAATATAGATGTTTAAAACACAGTCTCTATATAATATAGATGGTTAAAACACAGTCTCTATGATGGTTAAAACACAGTCTCTATATAATATAGATGGTTTAAAACACAGTCTCTATATAATATAGATGGTTAAAACAAGTCTCTATATAATATAGATGTTTAAAACACAGTCTCTATATAATATAGATGGTTAAAACACAGTCTCTATATAATATAGATGTTTAAAACACAGTCTCTATATAATATAGATGTTTAAAACACAGTCTCTATATAATATAGATGGTTAAAACACAGTCTCTATATAATATAGATGGTTAAAACACAGTCTCTATATAATATAGATGTTTAAAACACAGTCTCTATATAATATAGATGGTTAAAACACAGTCTCTATATAATATAGATGGTTAAAAACACAGTCTCTATGATGGTTAAAACACAGTCTCTATATTATATAGATGGTTTAAAACACAGTCTCTATATATATGGATGGTTAAAACACAGTCTCTACATAATATAGATTAAAACACAGTCTCTATATAATATAGATGGTTTAAAACACAGTCTCTATATAATATAGATGGTTTTAAAACACAGTCTCTATATAATATAGATGGTTAAAACACAGTCTCTATATAATATAGATTAAACACAGTCTCTATATAATATAGATGGTTAAAACACAGTCTCTATATAATATAGATGATTAAAACACAGTCTCTATATAATATAGATGGTTAAAACACAGTCTCTATATAATATAGATGGTTAAAACACAGTCTCTATGATGGTTAAAACACAGTCTCTATGATGGTTAAAACACAGTCTCTATATAATATAGATGGTTAAAACACAGTCTCTATATAATATAGATGGTTAAAACACAGTCTCTATATAATATAGATGTTTAAAACACAGTCTATATAATATAGATGGTTTAAAACACAGTCTCTATGATGGTTAAAACACAGTCTCTATATAATATAGATGTTTAAAACACAGTCTCTATATAATATAGTTGGTTAAACACAGTCTCTATATAATATAGATGATTAAAAAACACAGTCCTCTATATAATATAGATGGTTAAAACACAGTCTCTATATAATATAGATTAAAACACAGTCTCTATATAATATAGATGGTTAAAACACAGTCTCTATATAATATAGATGATTAAAACACAGTCTCTATATAATATAGATGGTTAAAACACAGTCTCTATATAATATAGATGGTTAAAACACAGTCTCTATATAATATAGATGTTTAAAACACAGTCTCTATATAATATAGATGGTTAAAACACAGTCTCTATATAATATAGATGGTTAAAACACAGTCTCTATGATGGTTAAAACACCGTCTCTATGATGGTTAAAACACAGTCTCTATATAATATAGATGGTTAAACACAGTCTCTATGATGTTTAAAACACAGTCTCTATATAATATAGATGGTTAAAACACAGTCTCTATATAATATAGATGGTTAAAACACAGTCTCTATATAATATAGATGGTTAAAACACAGTCTCTATATAATATAGATGGTTAAAACACAGTCTCTATATAATATAGATGGTTAAAACACAGTCTCTATGATGGTTAAAACACAGTCTCTATATAATATAGATTAAAACACAGTCTCTATATAATATAGATGGTTAAAACACAGTCTCTATATAATATAGATGTTTAAAACACAGTCTCTATATAATATAGATGGTTAAAACACAGTCTCTATGATGGTTAAAACACAGTCTCTATATAATATAGATGGTTAAAACACAGTCTCTATATAATATAGATGGTTAAAACACAGTCTCTATATAATATAGATGTTTAAAACACAGTCTCTATATAATATAGATGGTTAAAACACAGTCTCTATATAATATAGATGTTTAAAACACAGTCTCTATATAATATAGATGTTTAAAACACAGTCTCTATATAATATAGATGGTTAAACACAGTCTCTATATAATATAGATGGTTTAAAACACAGTCTCTATATAATATAGATGTTTAAAACACAGTCTCTATATAATATAGATGGTTAAAACACAGTCTCTATATAATATAGATGGTTAAAACACAGTCTCTATGATGGTTAAAACACAGTCTCTATATTATATAGATGGTTAAAACACAGTCTCTATATAATATGGATGGTTAAAACACAGTCTCTACATAATATAGATTAAAACACAGTCTCTATATAATATAGATGGTTAAAACACAGTCTCTATATAATATAGATGGTTAAAACACAGTCTCTATATAATATAGATGGTTAAAACACAGTCTCTATATAATATAGATTAAAACACAGTCTCTATATAATATAGATGGTTAAAACACAGTCTCTATATAATATAGATGATTAAAACACAGTCTCTATATAATATAGATGGTTAAAACACAGTCTCTATATAATATAGATGGTTAAAACACAGTCTCTATGATGGTTAAAACACAGTCTCTATGATGGTTAAAACACAGTCTCTATATAATATAGATGGTTAAAACACAGTCTCTATATAATATAGATGGTTAAAACACAGTCTCTATATAATATAGATGTTTAAAACACAGTCTATATAATATAGATGGTTAAAACACAGTCTCTATGATGGTTAAAACACAGTCTCTATATAATATAGATGGTTAAAACACAGTCTCTATATAATATAGATGGTTAAAACACAGTCTCTATATAATATAGATGATTAAAACACAGTCTCTATATAATATAGATGGTTAAAACACAGTCTCTATATAATATAGATTAAAACACAGTCTCTATATAATATAGATGGTTAAAACACAGTCTCTATATAATATAGATGATTAAAACACAGTCTCTATATAATATAGATGGTTAAAACACAGTCTCTATATAATATAGATGGTTAAAACACAGTCTCTATATAATATAGATGGTTAAAACACAGTCTCTATGATGGTTAAAACACAGTCTATATAATATAGATTAAAACACAGTCTCTATATAATATAGATGTTTAAAACACAGTCTCTATATAATATAGATGGTTAAAACACAGTCTCTATGATGGTTAAAACACAGTCTCTATAATATAGATGGTTAAAACACAGTCTCTATATAATATAGATGGTTAAAACACAGTCTCTATATAATATAGATGATTAAAACACAGTCTCTATATAATATAGATGGTTAAAACACAGTCTCTATATAATATAGATGGTTAAAACACAGTCTCTATATAATATAGATGATTAAAACACAGTCTCTATATATTATAGATGGTTAAAACACAGTCTCTATGATGGTTAAAACACAGTCTCTATATAATATAGATGGTTAAAACACAGTCTCTATATAATATAGATGATTAAAACACAGTCTCTATGATGGTTAAAACACAGTCTCTATATAATATAGATGGTTAAAACACAGTCTCTATATAATATAGATGATTAAAACACAGTCTCTATGATGTTTAAAACACAGTCTCTATATAATATAGATGATTAAAACACAGTCTCTATATAATATAGATGATTAAAACACAGTCCCTATGATGGTTAAAACACAGTCTCTATATAATATAGATGATTAAAACACAGTCTCTATATAATATAGATTAAAACACAGTCTCTATATAATATAGATGGTTAAAACACAGTCTCTATATAATATAGATTAAAACACAGTCTCTATGATGGTTAAAACACAGTCTCTATATAATAAAGATGGTTAAAACACAGTCTCTATATAATATAGATGGTTAAAACACAGTCTCTATATGATAGAGATTAAAACACAGTCTCTATATAATATAGATGATTAAAACACAGTCTCTATATAATATAGATGGTTAAAACACAGTCTCTATGATGGTTAAAACACAGTCTCTATATAATATAGATGGTTAAAACACAGTCTCTATATAATATAGATGGTTAAAACACAGTCTCTATATAATATAGATGATTAAAACACAGTCTCTATGATGTTTAAAACACAGTCTCTATATAATATAGATGATTAAAACACAGTCTCTATATAATATAGATGATTAAAACACAGTCTCTATGATGTTTAAAACACAGTCTCTATATAATATAGATGATTAAAACACAGTCTCTATATAATATAGATTAAAACACAGTCTCTATATAATATAGATTAAAACACAGTCTCTATATAATATAGATGGTTAAAACACAGTCTCTATATAATATAGATTAAAACACAGTCTCTATATAATATAGATGGTTAAAACACAGTCTCTATATAATATAGATGATTAAAACACAGTGTCTATATAATATAGATGGTTAAAACACAGTCTCTATGATGGTTAAAACACAGTCTCTATATAATATAGATGGTTAAAACACAGTCTCTATATAATATAGATTAAAACACAGTCTCTATATAATATAGATTAAAACACAGTCTCTATATAATATAGATTAAAACACAGTCTCTATATAATATAGATTAAAACACAGTCTCTATATAATATAGATGGTTAAAACACAGTCTCTATATAATATAGATTAAAACACAGTCTCTATATAATATAGATGGTTAAAACACAGTCTCTATGTAATATAGATGGTTAAAACACAGTCTCTATGATGGTTAAAACACAGTCTCTATATAATATAGATGGTTAAAACACAGTCTCTATATAATATAGATGATTAAAACACAGTCTCTATGATGTTAAAACACAGTCTCTATGATGGTTAAAACACAGTCTCTATGATGGTTAAAACACAGTCTCTATATTATATAGATGGTTAAAACACAGTCTCTATATAATATAGATGGTTAAAACACAGTCTCTATATAATATAGATGGTTAAAACACAGTCTCTATATAATATAGATGGTTAAAACACAGTCTCTATATAATATAGATGGTTAAAATACAGTCTCTATGATGGTTAAAACACAGTCTCTATATAATATAGATGGTTAAAACACAGTCTCTATATAATATACATTACCAGTCAACAGTTTGGACACACCTACTCATTTAAGGGTTTTTCTTTATTTTTACTATTTTCTACATTGTAAAATAATAGTGAAGACATCAAAACTATGAAATAACACGTATGGAATCATGTAGTAACCAAAAAAGTGTTAAATTAATACAAATATATTTGAGATTTGAGATTCTTCAAAGTAGCCACCCTTTGCCTTGATGACAGCTTTGCACACTCTTGGCATTCTCTCAACCACCTTCATGAGGTAGTCACCTGGAATTTCATTTCAATTAAAACCTCTACAGGATCACTGTCCCCACCGCGGGAAGGTTGAGCTAACGTAGGCTAATGTGATTAGCATGTGGTTGTAAGTAACAAGAACATTTCCCAGGACATAGACATATCTGATATTGGCAGAAAGCTTAAATTCTTGTTAACTTCTTTGGGAACGGGGGGCAGTATGGAGTAGCTTGGATGAATAAGGTGCCCAGAGTAAACTGCCTGCTACTCAGGCCCAGAAGCTAGAATACGCATATAATTGATAGATTATAGATTTGGATAGGAAACACCCTAAAGTTTCCAAAACTGTTAAAATAATGTCTGTGAGTATAACAGAACTCATATGGCAGCCAAAAACCTGAGAAAAATCCAACCAGGAAGTGGGAAATCTGAGGTTTGTAGTTTTTCAAGTGATTGCCTATCCAATATACAGTATCTGTGGGGTCAGATTGCAGTTCCTATGGCTTCCACTAGATGTCAACAATCTTTAGAACATTGTTTCAGGCTTCTACTGTGAAAAGGGAGAGAATAAGAGCTGTTTGAACCAGTGGTCTGGCTGAAAGCCTTTAGTTTAGTCGTGCGCTCAGCCGTGAGCATGAGCTCCGTTCCCTTTCATTTCTAAACACAAAGGAATTGTCCGGTTGGAATATTATTGAAGATTTATGATAAAAAACATCCTAAAGATTGATTCTATACATCGTTTGATATGTTTCTACGAACAATGATGGAACTTTGACTTTTCGTCTGGACTTTGTGAGCGCGCCTTGTGCATTTGGATTACTGGACTAAACGCGCAAACAAAAAGGAGGTATTTGGACATAAAGATGAACTTTATTGAACAAAACAAACATTTATTGTGGAACTGGGATTCCTGGGAGGGCATTCCGATGAAGATCATCAAAGATAAGTGAATATTTATAACGCTATTTCTGACTTTTGTTGACTCCACAACATGGCGTGTACTGTACTCCAGATTATCGCATGGTGTGCTTTTGCCGTAATGCTTTTTTGAAATCTGACACATCGGTTGCATTAAGGAGAAGTTGATCTATAATCCTATGCATAACACTTGTATCTTTCATCAAAGTTTATGATGAGTATTTCGGTAAAATGATGTGGCTCTCTGCAAAATCACCAGATGTTTTGTCGGCAAAACATTACTGAACATAACGCGCCAATGTAAAATGGGGTTTTTGGATATAAATATGAACTTTATCGAACAAAACATACATGTATTGTAGTACCATGAAGTCCTATGAGTGCCATCTGATGAAGATCATCAAAGGTTAGTGATTAATTTTCTCTCTATTTCTGCTTTTTGTGACTCCTCTCTTTGGCTGGAAAATGGCTGTATGTTTTTTTTGTGACTAGGCGCTGACCTAACATAATCGTATGGTGTGCTTTCACCGTAAAGCCTTTTTGAAATCAGACACTGTGGCTGGATTAACAAGAAGTTTATCTTTAAAATGGTGTATAATACTTTTATGTTTGAGGAATTTTAATTATGAGATTTCTGTTGTTTTGAATTTGGCGCCCTGCAATTTCACTGGCTGTTGTCGAGGTGGGATGCTGGCGTCCCACATATCCCAGAGAAGTTAATCTAACTGCACTGTCCAATTTACAGTAGCTATTACAGTGAAAGAATACCATGCTATTGTTTGAGGAGAGAGCACAACAACAAAAACACGTTTATCACAACAACTGGTTTGATACATTCGCCTCTGAAGGTAAATAATGTACTTACATTCAGTAATCTTGCTCTGATTTGTCATCCCGAAGGTCTCAGAGATAAAATGTAGTGTAGTTTTGGTTGATAAAATCTATTTTTATATTCCACTGTAGGAACTGGGTCCTACAGTTTGAACCCCACTGCTGTGTCTGATCTACTGTGCTTTATTCTCTTACATTCATTTAACATTTTATACAAACTTCAAAGGGCTTCCTTTCCAAAGGATACTAAGAATATGCATATTCTTGCTTGAGCTACAGGCAGTTAGATTTGGGTATGTAATTTTAGGCGAAAATTGAAAAAAAAGGGTCCGATCTTTAAGAGGTGGACCCTGGTCATCCCTATGTACCCTGGTCATCTCTGTCTCTGCTTGGCTGGTTCCCCTCTCTCCACTGGGATTCTCTGCCTCTAACCCTATTACAGGGGCTGAGTCACTGGCTTATTGGTGTTCTTCCATGCCGTCCCTGGGAGGGGTGCGTCACTTGAGTGGGTTGAGTCACTGACGTGGTCTTCCTGTCTGGGTTGGCGCGCCCCCCCCCCCCCCCCCCCCCTTGGGTTGTGCCGTGGCGGAGATCTTTGTGGGCTATACTCGGCCTTGTCTCAGGATGGTAAGTTGGTGGTTGGTGATATCCCTCCAGTGGTGTGGGGGCTGTGCTTGGCAAAGTGGGTGGGGTTATATCCTGCCTGTTTGGCCCTGTCCGGGGGTTTCATCGGATGGGGCCACAGTGTCTCCTGACCCCTCCTGTCTCAGCCTCCAGTATTTAGGCTGCAGTAGTTTATGTGTCGGGGGGCTAGGGTCAGTCTGTTATATCTGGAGTATTTCTCCTGTCTTCTGGTGTCCTGTGTGAATTTAAATATGCTCTCTCTAATTCTCTCTCTCTCTCTCTCTCTCTCTCTCTCTCTCTCTCTCGCTCTTTCTCTCAGGACCTGAGCCCTAGGACTACCTGGCATGATGACTCCTTGCTGTCCCCAGTCCACCTGGCCGTGCTGCTGCTCCAGTTTCAACTGTTCTGCCTGCGGCTATGGAACCCTGACCTGTTCACCGGACGTGCTACCTGTCCCAGACCTGCTGGAACCCTGACCTGTTCACCGGACGTGCTACCTGTCCCAGACCTGCTGTTTTCAACTCTCTAGAGACAGCAGGAGCGGTAGAGATACTGTCAAAGATCGGCTATAAAAAAGCCAACTGACACTTACTCTTGTGTTACTGACTTGTTGCACCCTCGACAACTACTATGATTATTATTATTTGACAATGCTGGTCATTTATGAACATTTGAACATCTTGGCCATGTGCTGTTATAATCTCCACCCGGCACAGCCAGAAGAGGACTGGCCACCCCTCATAGCCTGGTTCCTCTCTAGGTTTCTTCCTAGGTTTTGGCCTTTCTAGGGAGTTTTTCCTAGCCACCGTGCTTCTACACCTGCATTGCTTGCTGTTTGGGGTTTTAGGCTGGGTTTCTGTACAGCACTTTGAGATATCAGCTGATGTAAGAAGGGCTTTATAAATACATTTGATTTGATTTGATTTTTGATTTGATTTGTAGACCCTGGTCATCCCTGTGGACCCTGGTCATCCCTGTAGACCCTGGTCATCCCTGTGGACCCTGGTCATCCCTATGGACCCTGGTCATCCCTGTAGACCCTGGTCATCCATATGGACCCTGGTCATCCCTGTGGACCCTGGTCATCCCTGTGGACCCTGGTCATCCCTGTGGACCCTGGTCATCCCTATGGACCCTGGTCATCCCTGTGGACCCTGGTCATCCCTGTGGACCCTGGTCATCCCTATGCACCCTGGTCATCCCTATGGACCCTGGTCATCCCTATGGACCCTGGTCATCCCTATGGACCCTGGTCATCCCTGTAGACCCTGGTCATCCCTGTGGACCCTGGTCATCCCTGTAGACCCTGGTCATCCCTGTGGACCCTGGTCATCCCTATGGACCCTGGTCATCCCTATGGACCCTGGTCATCCCTATGTACCCTGGTCATCCCTGTAGACCCTGGTCATCTCTGTGGACCCTGGTCATCCCTGTGGACCCTGGTCATCCCTGTGGACCCTGGTCATCCCTATGGACCCTGGTCATCCCTATGGACCCTGGTGTGATTTGGGACACAGCCTTAGTCCCTCCCTTATTGACTCTAGAGGGGCCATTCTCCCAGAGATGACTGTAAACCAGGAGATGTATTACCCAGACACAGTGGGCCATTCTCCCAGGAGATGTATTACCCAGACACAGTGGGCCATTCTCCCAGGAGATGTATTAACCAGACACAGTGGGCCATTCTCCCAGGAGATGTATTACCCAGACACAGTGGGCCATTCTCCCAGGAGATGTATTACCCAGACACAGTGGGGACATTCTCCCAGGAGATGTATTACCCAGACACAGTGGGCCATTCTCCCAGGAGATGTATTACCCAGACACAGTGGGGCCATTCTCCCAGGAGATGTATTAACCAGACACAGTGGGCCATTCTCCCAGGAGATGTATTACCCAGACACAGTGGGCCATTCTCCCAGGAGATGTATTACCCAGACACAGTGGGCCATTCTCCCAGGAGATGTATTACCCAGACACAGTGGGGACATTCTCCCAGGAGATGTATTACCCAGACACAGTGGGGCCATTCTCCCAGGAGATGTATTACCCAGACACAGTGGGGACATTCTCCCAGGAGATGTATTACCCAGACACAGTGGGCCATTCTCCCAGGAGATGTATTACCCAGACACAGTGGGGACATTCTCCCAGGAGATGTATTACCCAGACACAGTGGGCCATTCTCCCAGGAGATGTATTACCCAGACACAGTGGGCCATTCTCCCAGGAGATGTATTACCCAGACACAGTGGGCCATTCTCCCAGGAGATGTATTACCCAGACACAGTGGGCCATTCTCCCAGGAGATGTATTAACCAGACACAGTGGGCCATTCTCCCAGGAGATGTATTACCCAGACACAGTGGGGACATTCTCCCAGGAGATGTATTACCCAGACACAGTGGGCCATTCTCCCAGGAGATGTATTACCCAGACACAGTGGGCCATTCTCCCTCGTGTGATTTTCCAGTGTGTGTGTGTGTGTGTGTGTGTGTGTGTGTGTGTGTGTGTGACTTCGCTCGTTTAGAGAAGTGAAGTTTCGTCCTTGCCTTACAGTTCTCCTTCTCCTCCCCCTGTGATTGATGTAGTCCATAACTTATAGCTGCCACATTACCCCCTGTGTGTGTGTGTGTGTGTGTGTGTGTGCGCGCGTGCGTGTGTGCGTGCGTGTGTGTGTGTGTGCGTGTGCGTGCGTGGTGTCCATGACATATATGCCGTCACATTAGCCAGTAGCGTTATGTCACTATGTCACCGCGGCCCGGCCTATCAGCATCCCCTAATGACGCTAAGCTCTCGTCTCCTTTACGCCCGCCGCCGCCGCCTCTCGATGCGTTAGGTACCGTGGAAATGATGATGGCGTCCCCGGTAATCTGACGGTAATATCGTAAAACAGTCTTTTAAATATGTTTAATTTCATTTGTCAGGTCGGGGCTGAACCCGAGCCCCCCCCCCCCCCTCCACTCCATTACACTGTGTCCCAAACGGAACCCTATTCCCTATGTAGTGCACTAGCCACACATCTAGTAGTGCACTGCATAGGGAATAGGGTGCCGTTGGGGACTCAGAACCATTACGCTGAAGACGGAGTACAATCAGCCATCAGCCTCTCTCTCTCTGTCTCTCTCTCTCTCTCTCTCATCCCTCATCAGGAGAATTAGTTGACTATTAAGTAGCACTAATTATCTCCTCATGAGGTCTGATATATTTAACCTCCACGTTACAGGCGGGGTGATGGTAATGGCCTCTTGTGAAAATTGAATTGAGGAGAGAAGAAGTGGAGTTGGAAAGCTCATTTAAAGAACATCAAAGAAGAAACCGTGAGGAGGAGAAGGGGGGAGGAGGGGAGAGAGAGGGAGTGGAAGGAGGGGAGAGAGAGGGAGGGGGAGGAGGGAAGGGAGAGGGAGGGGGAGGAGGGGAGGGAGAGGGAGGGAGGGGGAGGAGGGGAGGGAGAGGGAGGGTGAGGAGGGGAGAGAGAGGGAGGGGGAGGAGGGGAGGTAGAGGGAGGGGGAGGAGGGGAGAGATAGGGAGGGGAGGAGGGGAGGGAGAGGAGGGGGAGGAGGGGAGAGAGAGGGAGGGGGAGGAGGGAGAGAGAGGGAGGGGGAGGAGGGGAGAGAGAGGGAGGGGGAGGAGGGGAGGGAGAGGGGAGGGGGAGGAGGGGAGGGAGAGGGAGGGGAGGAGGGGAGAGAGGGAGGGGGGAGGGAGGAGAAGGAGGGGAGGGAGAGAGGTGGGGAGAGAGAGGGAGGGCAGAGGGAGAGAGGTGGGGAGGAGGGGAGGGGGAGAGAGGGAGGACAGAGGGAAGGAGGGGAGAGGGAGGGAAGAGAGAAAGATGGGGAAGGTGGTGAGGGATAGAGAAGGAGGGTGAAGGGAGGGAGGGGAGAGGGAGGGAGGGGAAAAGGAGGGGAGAGAGAGAGGGAGGGCAGAGGGAGGTGAGAGAGATGGAGAGAGAGGGTATAGGTGAGAGAGAGAAAGAAGGAGAGGATGTTGAGAGGGAGAGAGAGAGAGAGAGGGTACAGGTGAGAGGGAGAGAGAGAGGGAGAGGATGGTGAGAGAGAGGGTACAGGTGAGAGGGAGAGAGAGAGAGAGGGTACAGGTGAGAGGGGGAGAGAGAGAGAGAGCTGGTACAGGTGAGAGGGAGAGAGAGAGAGAGGGTACAGGTGAGAGGGAGAGCGAGAGAGAGAGCGAGAGAGAGAGGGTACAGGTGAGAGAGAGAGAGAGAGCGAGAGGGAGAGGAGGATCGTTAGGTACTTTGGGTATAGAGGTCTCAGCTGTAATGAGACATTAGTTCCTGTCTCCTTTCCATATTCTAGGTTGTTCTCTGTTTCAGAGAGAGAGGGAGACTAGAACCGCCCGAGATCAAGTCAAGACTCTCAATTCAATTTCAATAATCCATTCCCTGAATTGACTCAAAAAACTGATCCCAAACCGATTCTGTGATTAGTTTAGATCTTGTCAGGGGAGATCAAGTCCCCCAGTACCACACATGACCTGTTGGAGATTCACCCACATCTTGGGGAATTCACAGGGGTCAGCAGGGCAAGAGGACAATGGTGTTATGGTTCTGTTTTGACCCCGAGATATTGTTGCTTTCAGTTGTTGTTGGTCCCAGTACAGTAGTCAGCAGGGAGAGTCTCTACCAGTTGTTGTTGGTCCCAGTAGTCAGCAGGGAGAGTCTCTACCAGTTGTTGTTAGTCCCAGTAGTCAGCAGGGAGAGTCTCTACCAGTTGTTGTTGGTCTCAGTAGTCAGCAGGGAGAGTCTCTACCAGTTATTGTTAGTCCCAGTACAGTAGTCAGCAGGGAGAGTCTCTACCAGTTGTTGTTGGTCCCAGTAGTCAGCAGGGAGAGTCTCTACCAGTTGTTGTTAGTCCCATTTGTCAGCAGGGAGAGTCTCTACCAGTTGTTGTTAGTCCCAGTAGTCAGCAGGGAGAGTCTCTACCAGTTGTTGTTAGTCCCAGTAGTCAGCAGGGAGAGTCTCTACCAGTTGTTGTTAGTCCCAGTAGTCAGCAGGGAGAGTCTCTACCAGTTGTTGTTGGTCCCAGTAGTCAGCAGGGAGAGTCTCTACCAGTTGTTGTTGGTCCCAGTAGTCAGCAGGGAGAGTCTCTACCAGTTGTTGTTGGTCCCAGTAGTCAGCAGGGAGAGTCTCTACCAGTTGTTGTTAGTCCCAGTAGTCAGCAGGGAGAGTCTCTACCAGTTGTTGTTGGTCCCAGTAGTCAGCAGGGAGAGTCTCTACCAGTTGTTGTTAGTCCCAGTAGTCAGCAGGGAGAGTCTCTACCAGTTGTTGTTAGTCCCAGTAGTCAGCAGGGAGAGTCTCTACCAGTTGTTGTTAGTCCCAGTAGTCAGCAGGGAGAGTCTCTACCAGTTGTTGTTGGTCCCAGTAGTCAGCAGGGAGAGTCTCTACCAGTTGTTGTTGGTCCCAGTAGTCAGCAGGGAGAGTCTCTACCAGTTGTTGTTGGTCCCAGTAGTCAGCAGGGAGAGTCTCTACCAGTTGTTGTTAGTCCCAGTAGTCAGCAGGGAGAGTCTCTACCAGTTGTTGTTGGTCCCAGTAGTCAGCAGGGAGAGTCTCTACCAGTTGTTGTTAGTCCCAGTAGTCAGCAGGGAGAGTCTCTACCAGTTGTTGTTAGTCCCAGTAGTCAGCAGGGAGAGTCTCTACCAGTTGTTGTTAGTCCCAGTAGTCAGCAGGGAGAGTCTCTACCAGTTGTTGTTGGTCCCAGTAGTCAGCAGGGAGAGTCTCTACCAGTTGTTGTTAGTCCCAGTAGTCAGCAGGGAGAGTCTCTACCAGTTGTTGTTAGTCCCAGTAGTCAGCAGGGAGAGTCTCTACCAGTTGTTGTTAGTTCCAGTAGTCAGCATGGAGAGTCTCTACCAGTTGTTGTTAGTCCCAGTAGTCAGCAGGGAGAGTCTCTACCAGTTGTTGTTAGTCCCAGTAGTCAGCAGGGAGAGTCTCTACCAGTTGTTCTCATGTCTTCAGTGTTCTCTCTCTGTTCAATGCTCGTCTGTTTGACTAATGGAGTGGAATGGAGAGCAGACAGTGAAAGACTCTCTCTCCCCTCTCCTTCTCTCTCTCCCCTCTCTCTCCCCTCCCCTCTCCTTCTCTCTCTCCCCTCTCTCTCCCCTCCCTTCTCCTTCTCTCTCTCTCTCCCCTCTCCTTCTCTCTCTCCCCTTCCCTCTCCTTCTCTCTCTCTTCCACCTTTCCTTCCCAACCCCACAGACAGTAGAGTTCATATACCCTCTATGACTTCTCTGTCTCCTCTCCTCCTCCTCTTTCTACTTACCTTTTATTAGACCACAGAAGACTTCACGCTGGGCAGAACCACTCAGGTGGTCCTGTTCCGTACATAGGCCTACTGTCCATGGAGGGACTGACGACCTGTTTGGAAGGAGAACAGGCACAAACCATCCTGGAAGCATGGGACCAAGGGAGGTTTTATCCCCATTTATTCAGGAGGTCCTGGAAGCATGGGACCAAGGGAGGCTTTGTCCCCATTTATTCAGGAGGTCCTGGAAGCATGGGACCAAGGGAGGCTTTGTCCCCGTCTTATTTACTCAGGAGGTCCTGGAAGCATGGGACCAAGGGAGGTTTTATCCCTGTCTTATTTACTCAGGAGGTCCTGGAAGCATGGGACCAAGGGAGGCTTTATCCCTCTCTTATTTACTCAGGAGGTCCTTGAAGCATGGGACCAAGGGAGGCTTTATCCCCCTTTATTTAGGAGGTCCTGGAAGCATGGGACCAAGGGAGGCTTTGTCCCTCTCTTATTTACTCAGGAGGTCCTGGAAGCATGGGACCAAGGGAGGTTTTATCCCTGTCTTATTTACTCAGGAGGTCCTGGAAGCATGGGACCAAGGGAGGCTTTGGCCCTGTCTTATTTACTCAGGAGGTCCTGGAAGCATGGGACCAAGGGAGGCTTTGGCCCTGTCTTATTTACTCAGGAGGTCCTGGAAGCATGGGACCAAGGGAGGCTTTATCCCCCTTTATTTAGGAGGTCCTGGAAGCATGGGACCAAGGGAGTCTTTGTCCCCCTCTTATTTACTCAGGAGGTTGACATTCCACAGTATGCATAATGTAAACCTTTAACTGGCTCAGACTCTTTTCCCTGCTCC
>NW_021822462.1:2500-7500 GCF_901001165.1 Salmo trutta
TGTGGGGACGCTGAACACATCAACCTGTCTACCAGGAGGGAGAGAGGTACTGATGAGACTGGCTGTGTGGGGACGCTGAACACATCAACCTGTCTACCAGGAGGGAGAGAGGTACTGTTGAGACTGGCTGTGTGGGGACGCTGAACACATCAACCTGTCTACCAGGAGGGAGAGAGGTACTGATGAGACTGGCTGTGTGGGGACGCTGAACACATCAACCTGTCTACCAGGAGGGAGAGAGGTACTGATGAGACTGGCTGCATAACTTGGCCACATCATCGCATCATTGCACATCACTTCAGTGTCTGTCTCTCACTGTGTGTGTGTGTGTGTGTGTGTGTGTGTGTGTGTGTGTGTGTGTGTGTGTGTGTGTGTGTGTGTGTAGTTTATGGGTGTACATTAGGGATTAATGGGTGAGGCACTTGCAATCTGGTGGTTGTTAATCATTCTCTTTTTATCGTGCCTGGGTCGCTGGGAGAGAAAACCTAAATTCTCTCCACGAGCAGATACCGTAAAGCTCTGTGTATAGGCACACACCTGTTTGTTGGGACATACCGTAAAGCTCTGTGTATAGGCACACACCTGTTTGTTGGGACATACCGTGAAGCTCTGTGTATAGGCACACACCTGTTTGTTGGGACATACCGTAAAGCTCTGTGTATAGGCACACGCCTGTTTGTTGGGACATACCGTAAAGCTCTGTGTATAGGCACACACCTGTAAGTTGGGGCATACCGTAAATCTCTGTGTATAGGCACACACCTGTTTGTTGGGACATACCGTAAAGCTCTGTGTATAGGCACACGCCTGTTTGTTGGGACATACCGTAAAGCTCTGTGTATAGGCACACACCTGTAAGTTGGGGCATACCGTAAATCTCTGTGTATAGGCACACACCTGTTTGTTGGGACATACCGTAAAGCTCTGTGTATAGGCACACACCTCTTTGTTGGGACATACCGTAAAGCTCTGTGTATAGGCACACGCCTGTTTGTTGGGACATACCGTAAATCTCTGTGTATAGGCACACACCTGTTTGTTGGGACATACCGTGAAGCTCTGTGTATAGGCACACGCCTGTTTGTTGGGACATACCGTAAAGCTCTGTGTATAGGCACACACCTGTTTGTTGGGACATACCGTGAAGCTCTGTGTATAGGCACACGCCTGTTTGTTGGGACATACCGTAAATCTCTGTGTATAGGCACACACCTGTTTGTTGGGACATACCGTAAAGCTCTGTGTATAGGCACACACCTGTAAGTTGGGACATACCGTAAAACTCTGTGTATAGGAACACACCTGTAAGTTGGGACATACCATAAAGCTCTGTGTATAGGCACACACCTGTTTGTTGGGACATACCATAAAGCTCTGTGTATAGGCACACACCTGTTTGTTACTTTCATGTGAAGTCTAATCTATCACACTCCCATTTATCCCTTGAGAATCGATTTGCTTCACCATGAAAGAGACTAGCGTGAGAGAGTTTTATTAATGAGATGGAGGGATGGAAGGATGGATATAGAGGGATAGAGGGATGGAGGGATGGAGGGATAGAGATGGAGGTATGGAGGGCTGGAGGAATGGAGATAGAGGGATGGAGGGATGGAGGGATGAGATAGAGGGATGGAGGGATGGAGGTATGGAGGTATGGAGGTATGGAGGGATGGAGGGATGGAGGTATGGAGGGATGGAGGGATGGAGGGATGGAGGTATGGAGGTATGGAGGGATGGAGGGATGGAGATAGAGGGATGGAGGGATGGAGGGATGGAGGGATGGAGGGATGGAGATAGAGGGATGGAAGGATGGAGATGGAGGGATGGAGGGATGGAGGGATGGCAGCTCTCACTCAATCTTAGCTTCAACTCAAGGGGGTGTTATCTGTGTTCAACCAACTGTCAACTCAAGACTTCTCTTTTTCTCCAGAGGAAAGTCTCTCAGGCTGAAGGGTTCAGCTTCCTTAGACTTCACTGAGTCCACACACACACACACACACACACACACACACACACACACACACACACACACACACACACACACACACACACACACACACACACACACACACACACACACACACACACACACACACACACACACACACACACACACACACACACACACACACACACACACACAAACACACACACACACACAGCGACCAAGAGGGTGACTCGGTGACAGGAAGACAAAACTATCACTTCCAGGTCAGAGCATGGCAAAGTCACCGCCACCGGAATCTTCAGGATTACCCAGAGGCCAGTGCGGGCGTTCTGAACGGAACCCGCGTGACGTGTGATTGTCAGAACGTTGTGGGGACGTTGGAGGCCCACACTGGGTAACAGGCCAGCTCAGTCTCTCATACTCTCCTTCCTGGGTGGTTTCCTCTGACATTTAGAGGTCTGATCAAAATAGACTGAAGTCCGGGGAAGGATTTAAAATGAACATCGATCAGCCTGTTATTTTCTGCCTCTTTTAAACTCCTCTTTGTTTTGACCTTCTAACCAAGCTGTTTTTAAAGTCAGCGTTCTGAAATACATATCAAAGCCCAGCAGGGGATTCCTTTTCATTCACATCACAGATCTTTCTCTGTGTCTGTAAGAGCTGGGAGCTGGCTGTGTTCTGGCAGGGCTTTGTAAGAGCTGGGAGCTGGCTGTGTTCCGGCAGGGCTATGTAAGAGCTGGGAGCTGGCTGTGTTCTGGCAGAGCTTTGTAAGAGCTGGGAGCTGGCTGTGTTCTGGCAGGGCTTTGTAAGAGCTGGGAGCTGGCTGTGTTCTGGCAGGGCTTTGTAAGAGCTGGGAGCTGGCTGTGTTCTGGCAGGGCTTTGTAAGAGCTGGGAGCTGGCTGTGTTCTGGCAGGGCTCTGTAAGAGCTGGGAGCTGGCTGTGTTCTGGCAGGGCTTTGTAAGAGCTGGGAGCTGGCTGTGTTCTGGCAGGGCTTTGTAAGAGCTGGGAGCTGGCTGTGTTCTGGCAGGGCTTTGTAAGAGCTGGGAGCTGGCTGTGTTCTGGCAGGGCTTTGTAAGAGCTGGGAGCTGGCTGTGTTCTGGCAGGGCTCTGTAAGAGCTGGGAGCTGGCTGTGTTCTGGCAGAGCTCTGTAAGAGCTGGGAGCTGGCTGTGTTCTGGCAGGGCTTTGTAAGAGCTGGGAGCTGGCTGTGTTCTGGCAGGGCTTTGTAAGAGCTGGGAGCTGGCTGTGTTCTGGCAGGGCTTTGTAAGAGCTGGGAGCTGGCTGTGTTCTGGCAGGGCTCTGTAAGAGCTGGGAGCTGGCTGTGTTCTGGCAGGGCTCTGTAAGAGCTGGGAGCTGGCTGTGTTCTGGCAGGGTTTTGTAAGAGCTGGGAGCTGGCTGTGTTCTGGCAGGGTTTTGTAAGAGCTGGGAGCTGGCTGTGTTCTGGCAGGGTTTTGTAAGAGCTGGGAGCTGGCTGGCAGGACTACTATTGGGAGACACCTGCCTTTGACTACCTATAATTTATCTTGGCCAGGTCACAATTGTAAATGAGAACTTGTTCTCAACTTGCCTACCTGGTTAAATAAAGGTGAAATAAATTAAATAAAAATAATGGATCCCTACTGCCTGTCTGCAGTGACTATAACAGAGCTCTCTGACTGTCTGCAGTGACTGTAACAGAACTCTCTGACTGTCTGGAATGGAACCTTACTGACTGTCTGCAGTGACTGTAACAGAGCTCTCTGACTGTCTGGAATGGAACCTTACTGCCTGTCTGCAGTGACTGTAACAGAGCTCTCTGACTGTCTGCAGTGACTGTAACAGAGCTCTCTGACTGTCTGCAGTGACTGTAACAGAGCTCTCTGACTGTCTGCAGTGACTGTAACAGAGCTCTCTGACTGTCTGCAGTGACTGTAACAGAGCTCTCTGACTGTCTGCAGTGACTGTAACAGAGCTCTCTGCCTGTCTGCAGTGACTGTAACAGAGCTCTCTGACTGTCTGCAGTGACTGTAACAGAGCTCTCTGCCTGTCTGCAGTGACTGTAACAGAGCTCTCTGACTGTCTGCAGTGACTGTAACAGAGCTCTCTGACTGTCTGCAGTGACTGTAACAGAGCTCTCTGCCTGTCTGCAGTGACTGTAACAGAGCTCTCTGACTGTCTGCAGTGACTGTAACAGAGCTCTCTGCCTGTCTGCAGTGACTGTAACAGAGCTCTCTGACTGTCTGCAGTGACTGTAACAGAACTCTCTGACTGTCTGGAATGGAACCTTACTGCCTGTCTGCAGTGACTGTAACAGAGCTCTCTGCCTGTCTGCAGTGACTGTAACAGAGCTCTCTGTCTGTCTGCAGTGACTGTAACAGAGCTCTCTGACTGTCTGGAATGGAACCTTACTGCCTGTCTGCAGTGACTGTAACAGAGCTCTCTGACTGTCTGGAATGGAACCTTACTGACTGTCTGCAGTGACTGTAACAGAGCTCTCTGACTGTCTGCAGTGACTGTAACAGAGCTCTCTGACTGTCTGCAGTGACTGTAACAGAGCTCTCTGACTGTCTGGAATGGAACCTTACTGACTGTCTGCAGTGACTGTAACAGAGCTCTCTGACTGTCTGGAATGGAACCTTACTGACTGTCTGCAGTGACTGTAACAGAGCTCTCTGACTGTCTGCAGTGACTGTAACAGAACTCTCTGACTGTCTGGAATGGAACCTTACTGACTGTCTGCAGTGACTGTAACAGAGCTCTCTGACTGTCTGGAATGGAACCTTACTGCCTGTCTGCAGTGACTGTAACAGAGCTCTCTGCCTGTCTGCAGTGACTGTAACAGAGCTCTCTGACTGTCTGCAGTGACTGTAACAGAGCTCTCTGCCTGTCTGCAGTGACTGTAACAGAGCTCTCTGACTGTCTGCAGTGACTGTAACAGAGCTCTCTGACTGTCTGCAGTGACTGTAACAGAGCTCTCTGCCTGTCTGCAGTGACTGTAACAGAGCTCTCTGACTGTCTGCAGTGACTGTAACAGAGCTCTCTGACTGTCTGGAATGGAACCTTACTGACTGTCTG
>NW_021822462.1:12500-26754 GCF_901001165.1 Salmo trutta
CTACACCTGCTACTACCCTACCACCGTACCAGAGTACATACACCTGCTACTACCAGCAGTACTACACCTGCTACTACCAGCAGTACTACACCTGCTACTACCAGCAGTACTACACCTGCTACTACCAGCAGTACTACACCTGCTACTACCAGCCGTACTACACCTGCTACTACCAGCAGTACTACACCTGCTACTACCAGCAGTACTACACCTGCTACTACCAGCAGTACTACACCTGCTACTACCAGCAGTACTACACCTGCTACTACCAGCAGTACTACACCTGTTACTACCAGCAGTACTACACCTGCTAACTACCAGCAGTACTAAACCTGTTACTACAGGCAGCAGTACTACACCGTTACTACCAGCAGTACTACACTGCTACTACCAGCAGTACACACCTGCTACTACCAGCAGTCTACACCTGCTACTACCAGCAGTACTACACCTGCTACTACCAGCAGTACTACACCTGCTACTACCAGCAGTACTACACCTGCTACTACCAGCAGTAATACACCTGCTACTACCAGCGACACTCCACCTGCTACTACCAGCAGTACTACACCTGCTACTACCAGCAGTACTACACTGCTACTACCAGCAGTACTACACCTGCTACTACCAGCAGTACTACACCTGCTACTACCAGCAGTACTACACCTGCTACTACCAGCAGTACTACACCTGTTACTACCAGCAGTACTACACCCTGTTACTACCAGCAGTACTACACCTGCTACTACAGCAGTAATACACCTGCTACTACCAGCAGCACTACCCCTGCTTACTACCAGCAGTACTACACCTGCTACTACCGCAGTACTACCACCTGCTACTACCAGCAGTACTACACCCTGCTACTACCAGCAGTACTACACCTGCTACTACCAGCAGGTACTACACCTGCTACTACCAGCAGTACTACACCTGCTACTACCACGCAGTACTACACCTGCTACTACCAGCCAGCACTACACCTGCTACTACCAGCAGCACTACACCTGCTTACTACCAGCAGTACTACACCTGCTACTACCAGCAGTATACACCTGCTATACCCAGCAGCACTACACCTGCTACTACCAGCAGTACTACACCTGCTACTACCAGCAGCACTACACCTGCTACTACAGCAGTACTACACCTGCTACTACCAGCAGCACTACACCTGCTACTACCAGCAGTACTACACCTGCTACTACCAGCAGTACTACACCTGCTACTACCAGCAGTACTACACCTGCTACTACCAGCAGTACTACACCTGCTACTACCAGCAGTACTACACCTGCTACTACCAGCAGTACTACACCTGCTACTACCAGCAGTACTACACCTGTTACTACCAGCAGTACTACACCTGTTACTACCAGCAGTACTACACCTGCTACTACCAGCAGTACTACACCTGCTACTACCAGCAGCACTACACCTGCTACTACCAGCAGTACTACACCTGCTACTACCAGCAGTACTACACCTGCTACTACAGCAGACTAACCTGTACTACAGCAGTACTACACCTGCTACTACCAGCAGTACTACACCTGCTACTACCAGCAGTACTACACCTGCTACTACCAGCAGTACTACACCTGCTACTACCAGCAGTACTACACCTGCTACTACCAGCAGTACTACACCTGCTACTACCAGCAGTACTACACCTGCTACTACCAGCCGTACTACACCTTGCTACTACCAGCAGTACTACACCTGCTACTACCAGCAGTACTACACCTGCTACTACCAGCAGTACTACACCTGCTACTACCAGCAGTACTACACCTGCTACTACCAGCAGTACTACACCTGCTTACTACAGCAGGTACTACACCTGCTACTACCAGCAGTACTACACCCTGATACTACCAGCGAACTAAATGCTATACAGCAGTACACCTGCTACTACCAGCAGTACTACACCTGCTACTACCAGCAGTACTACACCCTGCGACTACCACTACTACACCTGCTACTACCAGCAGTACTACACCTGCTACTACCAGCAGTACTACACCTGCTACTACCAGCAGCACTACACCTGCTACTACCAGCAGTACTACACCTGCTACTACCAGCAGTACTACACCTGCTACTACCAGCAGTACTACACCTGCTACTACCAGCGTACTACACGGCTACTACCAGCAGTACTACACATGCTACTACCAGCAGTACTACACCTGCTTACTACCAGCTGAGTACTACACCTGCTACTACCAGCAGTACTACACCTGCTACTACCAGCAGTACTACTACCTGCTACTACAGCAGTACCGTACTACACCTGCTACTACCAGCAGTACTACACCTGCTACTACCAGCAGTACTACACCTGTACTACCAGCAGTACTACACCTGTTACTACCAGCAGTACTACACCTGACCTACTACCAGCAGTACTACACCTGCTACTACCAGCAGCACTACACCTGCTACTACCAGCAGTACTACACCTGCTACTACCAGCAGTACTACACCTGCTACTACCAGCAGTACTACACCTGCTACTACCAGCAGCACTTACACCTGCTACTACCAGCAGTACTACACCTGCTACTACCAGCAGTACTACACCTGCTACTACCAGCAGTACTACACCTGCTACTACCAGCAGTACTACACCTGCTACTACCAGCAGTACTACACCTGCTACTACCAGCAGTACTACACCTGCTACTACCAGCAGTACTAACCGTTACTACCAGCAGTACTACACCTGTTACTACCAGCAGTACTACACCTGCTACTACCAGCAGTACTACACCTGCTACTACCAGCAGCACTACACCTGCTACTAACCAGCAGTACTACACCTGCTACTACCAGCAGTACTACACCTGATACTACCAGCAGTACTACACCCTGCTACTACCAGCAGTACTACACCTGCTACTACAGCAGTACTACACCTGCTACTACCAGCAGTACTACACCTGCTACTACCAGCAGTATACTACACCCTGCATCTACCAGCAGTACTACACCTGCTACTACCAGCAGTACTACACCTGCTACTACAGCAGCCCTTACACCTGCTACTACCAGCAGTACTACACCTGCTACTACCAGCAGTACTACACCGCTACTACCAGCAGTACTACACCTGCTACTACCAGCAGTACTACACCTGCTACTACAGCAGTACTACACCTGCTACTACCAGCAGTACTACACCTGCTACTACCAGCAGTACTACACCTGCTACTACCAGCAGTACTACACCTGCTACTACCAGCAGTACTACACCTGCTACTACCAGCAGTACTACACCTGCTACTACCAGCAGTACCTACACCTGCTACTACCAGTAGCACTACACCTGCTACTACCAGCAGTACTACACCTGCTACTACCAGCAGTACTACACCTGCTACTACCAGCAGTACTACACCTGCTACTACCAGCAGTACTACACCTGCTACTACCAGCAGTACTACACCTGCTACTACCAGCAGTACTACCAGCAGTACTACACCTGCTACTACCAGCAGTACTACACCTGCTACTACCAGCAGTACTACACCAGTACTACCAGCAGTACTACACCTACTACTACCAGCAGTACTACACCTGCTACTACCAGCAGTACTACACCAGTACTACCAGCAGTACTACACCTGCTACTACCAGCAGTACTACACCTGCTTACTACCAGCACAGTAATAACACACCCTGCTACTACCAGCGCAGTACTACACCCTGCTACTACCAGCCCCCAGTACTACACACTAACGCAGTACACCTGCTACTACCAGCAGTACTACACCCTGCTACTACCAGCAGTACTACACCTGCTACTACCAGCAGTACTACACCTGCTACTACCAGCAGTACTACACCTGCTACTACCAGCAGCACTACACCTGCTTCTACCAGCAGTACTACACCTGTTACTACCAGCAGTACTACACCTGCTACTACCAGCAGTACTACACCTGTTACTACCAGCAGTACTACACCTGCTACTACCAGCAGTACTACACCTGTTACTACCAGCAGCACTACACCTGCTTCTACCAGCAGCACTACACCTGCTTCTACCAGCAGTACTACACCTGTTACTACCAGCAGTACTACACCTGCTACTACCAGCAGCACTACACCTGCTACTACCAGCAGCACTACACCTGGTACTACCAGCAGTACATCACCTGCTACTACCAGCAGTACATCACCTGCTACTCCCAGCAGTACTACACCTGCTACTACCAGCAGTACTACACCTGCTACTACCAGCAGTACTACACCTGCTACTACCAGCAGTACTACACCTGCTACTACCAGCAGTACTACACCTGCTACTACCAGCAGCACTACACCTGCTACTACCAGCAGCACTACACCTGCTACTACCAGCAGTACTACACCTGCTACTACCAGCAGTACTACACCTGGTACTACCAGCAGTACTACCAGCAGTACTACACCTGCTACTACCAGCAGCACTACACCTGCTACTACCAGCAGTACTACACCTGCTACTACCAGCAGTACTACACCTGCTACTACCAGCAGTACTACACCTGCTACTACCAGCAGCACTACACCTGCTACTACCAGCAGTACTACACCTGCTACTACCAGCAGTACTACACCTGCTACTACCAGCAGTACTACACCTGCTACTACCAGCAGTACTACACCTGCACCTGTCAACGACACAAGTTGTTCTGCTTCCATGAGCACATCCAATGCCAGCATCAGTAATTCTACATGTGTTGTTAGCCCAGCTAGCATGGACACTGACAGTTGTCAATCTGATGCAGCCGAAGAGCTACTGCCCCCTTACCTGGGAAAAAACCCTCTTAGGCCTCACTCCCTCCTATCTGAGATAGCTACTGCAGCCCTCATCCTCCACATACAAACACCCGTTCTGCCAGTCACATTCTGTTAAAGGTCCCCAAAGCACACACATCCCTGGGTCGCTCCTCTTTTCAGTTTGCTGCAGCTAGCGGCTGGAACGAGCTGCAACAAACACTCAAACTGGACAGTTTTATCTCAATCTCTTCATTCAAAGACTCAATCATGGACACTCTTACTGACAGTTGTGGCTGCTTTGTGTGATGTATTGTTGTCTCTACCTTCTTGCCCTTTGTGCTGTTGTCTGTGCCCAATAATGTTTGTACCATGTTTTGTGCTGCTACCATGTTGTGTTGCTACCATGTTGTTGTTATGCTGTGTTGCTACCATGGTGTTGTTATGTTGTGTTGCTACCATGCTGTGTTTCTACCACGTTGTGTTGTTACCACGTTGTGTTGCTACCATGCTGTGTTGTCATGTGTTGCTGCCTTGCTATGTTGTTGTCTTAGGTCTGTCTTTATGTAGTGTTGTGTCTCTCTTGTTGTGATGTGTGTTTTGTCCTATATTTATATTGTATTTATGTATTTATTTTAATCCCAGGCCCCCGTCCCCGCAGGAGGCCTTTTGCCTTTTGGTAGGCCGTCATTGTAAATAAGAATTTGTTCTTATTAACGGCTTGCCTAGTTAAATAAAAATTAAATAAAATAAAGATTCTTCCTGCTGCCGTGGATACGGCTGGGACAATGCTGGGGGAAAAGGCCCCAAAAACTATACAGACAATGCCTCCATCAAACAACACTGTTTCACGACGCATCAGTGACATGGCAGGAGATGTTTTGAAACAATTACTGCTTCACATACAAGCCAGTGAATTCTATGTGTTACAGCTGGATGAGTCAACAGACGTGTTGGTCCTGGCACAGCTCCTGGTATATGTCAGCTACGTTTATGGGGGGGTCAATTAAAGAAGACATCCTCTTCTGCAAACCACTGGAAACCAGGACAACAGGAGAGGATATTTTTAAAGTACTGGACAGCTTTGTGACGTCAAATGGACTTTGGTGGTCAAGATGTGTTGGTATCTGTACTGATGGCACAAAGCCATGACAGGGAGACATAGTGGAGCGGTAACGCGCCTGCAAGCAGTTGCTCCCGACGCCACTTGGGTCCACTGCAGCATCCACCGAGAGGCTCTTGCTGCCAAGGGAATGCCTGACAGCTTGAAAGACGTCTTGGACACTACAGTGAAAATGGTTAACTTTGTTAAAGCAAGGCCCCTGAACTCTCGTGTATTTTCTGCATTATGCAATGATATGGGCAGCGACAATGTAACGCTTTTACAACATACAGAAGTGCGCGGGTTATCAAGGGGCAAATATTGATACATTTTTTGGAATTACTGACCATAATTTTCACTAGTCTGACCGCTTGCATGATGACGAGTTTCTCACATGACTGGCCTATCTGGGTGATGTTTTTTCTCACCTGAATGATCTGAATCTAGGATTACAGGGACTCTCTGCAACTATATTCAATGTGTGGGACAAAAATTGAGGCTATGATTAAGAAGTTGGAGCTGTTCTCTGTCTTACAATGAGGGCAAAAAACAACATGTGAGAGTGCGCTGACCCTGGTGCTAGATGGGGTACAGCTGGAGGTTGAATGTTTGAAGGGGTACGGGACTATAAAACGTTTGGGATCCACTGCTCTACAGCTTAACCTTGAACTCTGCTGTTTTAAACCAGGTCAAGGTAATGTCACAATGAATGGATACAAGTCAGATCTTTGAACTATCTGTGATCTGTTACTCATGTCTAGACTATGATACACCAGAACTATCTGTGATCTATTACTCATGTCTAGACTCTGATACACCATAACTATATGTGATCTGTTACTCATGTCTAGATTCTGATAAACCAGAACTATCTGTTATCTGTTACTCATGTCTAGACTCTGATACACCAGACCTATCTGTGATCTGTTACTCATGTCTAGAATCTGATACACCAGAACTATCTGTGATCTGTTACTCATGTCTAGACCGTAATAAACCAGAACTATCTATGATCTGTTACTCATGTCTAGACTCTGATAAACCAGAACTATCTGTGATCTGTTACTCATGTTTAGACTGTAATAAACTAGAACTATCTGTGATCTGTTACTCATGTCTAGACTGTAATAAACCAGATGACTATCTGTGATCTGTTACTCATGTCTAGATTCTGATACACCATGACTATCTGTGATCTGTTACTCATGTCTAGAATCTGATACACCAGAACTATCTGTGATCTGTTACTCATGTCTAGACTGTAATAAACCAGAACTATCTGTGATCTGTTACTCATGTCTAGACTCTGATACACCAGAACTATCTGTGATCTGCTACTCATGTCTAGTCAGTGATACACCAGAACTATCTGTGATCTGCTACTCATGTCTAGAATCTGATACACCAGAACTATCTGTGATCTGCTACTCATGTCTAGTCAGTGATACACCAGAACTATCTGTGATCTGCTACTCATGTCTAGACTCTGATAAACCAGAACTATCTGTGATCTGCTACTCATGTCTAGACTCTGATAAACCAGAACTATCTGTGATCTGCTACTCATGTCTAGACTCTGATACACCAGAACTATCTGTGATCTGCTACTCATGTCTAGTCAGTGATACACCAGAACTATCTGTGATCTGTTACTCATGTCTAGACTCTGATACACCAGAACTATCTGTGATCTGTTACTCATGTCTAGACTCTGATACACCAGAACTATCTGTGATCTGCTACTCATGTCTAGTCAGTGATACACCAGACCTATCTGTGATCTGTTACTCATGTCTAGACTCTGATACACCAGAACTATCTGTGATCTGTTACTCATGTCTAGACTTTAATACACCATAACTATCTGTGATCTGCTACTCATGTCTAGTCAGTGATACAACATCTCACCTGTCAGCAGGTCCACCTGGCCTAATGGTCGTTATGACAACGGGGCGGGATTTGTTCCTGTCCTCGTGGGCTCCTCCTAAACAAACCAACAAACAGTTATCACACAAACAGGTCGCTACGGTAACCGAGGATACATATCACTCCCTGATAATATAATTGATTTGTGCTTTAAGAAGTCACTGAAGAACCTAGTTAATACTGTATTACCTGATTACAAAGGAAACGGTTTAAATAAAACATCTACACATGAAACACAGTAGCAATACATTGGATTTCACTGCGGGAAGGACTTATTGATTTCCAACAGAAAGGGCAATTGAATAAAGTAATTTTAGCCTCATCAGTAATTCTAAAGCAGAACATGAACCCACAGTTTGAACACGACATCATCCATTCATGCTCCTCTCTTCGAGGAGCCTCTTCTCTGAGATAAAGATTATACACAAGAAAAAACACACTTGTTGAATTGATGGAGAGTAATGAGCTGTGACAACATCTCTGTATCGTCAACCTTCAAGTTAACTTTCCTCCCTCTCTTCAAAGGCCGAGGATAACTCACTAAGGGTGCATCCCAAATGGAGCTCTATTCCCTACATAGTGCACTACTTTTGACCAGAGCCCTATGTACCCTAAAAGTAGCAGTATAGGGAATAGGGTACTACTGTTCCTATTGATTTTAATGACGCTTCATTCCAACTGGGTAAATAGAGTCAACAAGATGGTCATATTCTGATCACTTTCCTCCGTACCCCAGTCAAACGGCTTCACACACACACACACACACACACACACACACACACACACACACACACACACACACACACACACACACACACACACACACACACACACACACACACACACACACACACACACACAGGGCGAACCGACGCTTCTTCCTCCTCAATGAGAAATGAATCATAATTCCATGTAAACCATCAGACCGTCAGCGTGGTTACATTATCCAGGGCCAACATACAGACGGTGAATTAGACATACCTCGGATGACAAAGGCAAATGTATTGCACACACACACACACACACACACACACACACACACACACACACACACACACACACACACACGTACCTCGGATGACAAAGGCAAATGTATTGCACACACACACACACACACACACACACACACACACACACACACACACACACACACACACACACACACACACACACACACACACACACACACACACACACACACACACACACGTACCTCGGATGACAAAGGCAAATGTATTGCGCACACACACACACACACACACACACACACACACACACACACACACACACACACACACACACACACACACGTACCTCGGATGACAAAGCCGAACGTATTGCCTTCTTTGTGCAGAGTCACCTCAACGCTTTTGAACATCAGCCCAGAGCCTTGAACAGCTGAGGAGAGAAGTAAACACTACATTAACACATCATTACCTCTACAGATACATCATTATACAGCCTGTCTGAATGAAAAGCTCTGGATCAGATCTGGGAGAGGTAACATCACTATACAGCCTGTCTCTGGATCAGATCTGGGAGAGGTAACATCACTATACAGCCTGTCTGAATGAAAAGCTCTGGATCAGATCTGGGAGAGGTAACATCACTATACAGCCTGTCTCTGGATCAGATCTGGGAGAGGTAACATCATTATACAGCCTGTCTGAATGAAAAGCTCTGGATCAGATCTGGGAGAGGTAACATCATTATACAGCCTGTCTGAATGAAAAGCTCTGGATCAGATCTGGGAGAGGTAACATCATTATACAGCCTGTCTGAATGAAAAGCTCTGGATCAGATCTGGGAGAGGTAACGTCATTATACAGCCTGTCTGAATGAAAAGCTCTGGATCAGATCTGGGAGAGGTAACATCACTATACAGCCTGTCTGAATGAAAAGCTCTGGATCAGATCTGGGAGAGGTAACATCATTATACAGCCTGTCTGAATGAAAAGCTCTGGATCAGATCTGGGAGAGGTAACATCACTATACAGCCTGTCTGAATGAAAAGCTCTGGATCAGATCTGGGAGAGGTAACATCACTATACAGCCTGTCTGAATGAAAAGCTCTGGATCAGATCTGGGAGAGGTAACATCACTATACAGCCTGTCAGAATGAAAAGCTCTGGATCAGATCTGGGAGAGGTAACATCATTATACAGCCTGTCTGAATGAAAAGCTCTGGATCAGATCTGGGAGAGGTAACATCATTATACAGCCTGTCTGAATGAAAAGCTCTGGATCAGATCTGGGAGAGGTAACATCTCTATACAGCCTGTCTGAATGAAAAGCTCTGGATCAGATCTGGGAGAGGTAACATCATTATACAGCCTGTCTGAATGAAAAGCTCTGGATCAGATCTGGGAGAGGTAACATCATTATACAGCCTGTCTGAATGAAAAGCTCTGGATCAGATCTGGGAGAGGTAACATCACTATACAGCCTGTCTGAATGAAAAGCTCTGGATCAGATCTGGGAGAGGTAACATCACTATACAGCCTGTCTGAATGAAAAGCTCTGGATCAGATCTGGGAGAGGTAACATCACTACACAGCCTGTCTGAATGAAAAGCTCTGGATCAGATCTGGGAGAGGTAACATCATTATACAGCCTGTCTGAATGAAAAGCTCTGGATCAGATCTGGGAGAGGTAACATCACTATACAGCCTGTCTGAATGAAAAGCTCTGGATCAGATCTGGGAGAGGTAACATCACTATACAGCCTGTCTGAATGAAAAGCTCTGGATCAGATCTGGGAGAGGTAACATCACTACACAGCCTGTCTGAATGAAAAGCTCTGGATCAGATCTGGGAGAGGTAACATCATTATACAGCCTGTCTGAATGAAAAGCTCTGGATCAGATCTGGGAGAGGTAACATCACTATACAGCCTGTCTGAATGAAAAGCTCTGGATCAGATCTGGGAGAGGTAACATCACTATACAGCCTGTCTGAATGAAAAGCTCTGGATCAGATCTGGGAGAGGTAACATCACTATACAGCCTGTCTGAATGAAAAGCTCTGGATCAGATCTGGGAGAGGTAACATCACTATACAGCCTGTCTGAATGAAAAGCTCTGGATCAGATCTGGGAGAGGTAACATCACTACACAGCCTGTCTGAATGAAAAGCTCTGGATCAGATCTGGGAGAGGTAACATCACTATACAGCCTGTCTGAATGAAAAGCTCTGGATCAGATCTGGGAGAGGTAACATCACTACACAGCCTGTCTGAATGAAAAGCTCTGGATCAGATCTGGGAGAGGTAACATCATTATACAGCCTGTCTGAATGAAAAGCTCTGGATCAGATCTGGGAGAGGTAACATCACTACACAGCCTGTCTGAATGAAAAGCTCTGGATCAGATCTGGGAACATGAAAGGAAAATACACTGAGGTGAGATGTGTTTGGTAAAGGCGGCTTTGAACTCTGGAAAGGAACAAAGGAATTGTGGGTACTCAGGACTTTGGCTTCAGACGGAAGATCCAATTTCCTCTAGTTTACATCCAGCTTGATTCTAAACTAATACAATTCTATTGATTAGTATCTATCTATTGAACCAATCAAATCAACAGGACTGATGTATCTATTGAACCAATCAAATCAACAGGACTCATTTATCTATTGAACCAATCAAATCAATAGGACTGATGTATCTATTGAACCAATCAAATCAACAGGACTGATGTATCTATTGAACCAATCAAATCAACAGGACTGATGTATCTATTGAACCAATCAAATCAACAGGACTAATGTATCTATTGAACCAATCAAATCAACAGGACTGATGTATCTATTGAACCAATCAAATCAACAGGACTGATGTATCTATTGAACCAATCAAATCAACAGGACTGATGTATCTATTGAACCAATCAAATCAACAGGACTGATGTATCTATTGAACCAATCAAATCAACAGGACTGATGTATCTATTGAACCAATCAAATCAACAGGACTGATGTATCTATTGAACCAATCAAATCAACAGTACTAATGTATCTATTGAACCAATCAAATCAACAGGACTGATGTATCTATTGAACCAATCAAATCAACAGGACTGATGTATCTATTGAACCAATCAAATCAACAGGACTGATGTATCTATTGAACCAATCAAATCAACAGGACTGATGTATCTATTGAACCAATCAAATCAACAGGACTAATGTATCTATTGAACCAATCAAATCAACAGGACTGATGTATCTATTGAACCAATCAAATCAACAGGACTAATGTATCTATTGAACCAATCAAATCAACAGGACTAATTTATCTATTGAACCAATCAAATCAATAGGACTGATGTATCTATTGAACCAATCAAATCAACAGCACTGATGTATCTATTGAACCAATCAAATCAACAGTACTAATGTATCTATTGAACCAATCAAATCAACAGGACTGATGTATCTATTGAACCAATCAAATCAACAGGACCGATGTATCATTTATAACAACATGGTCCTAAAACAGTAGAACTCACAGACAGGTGGCAGCTCGTATTCCACCTCTAGAACCACACGTTCTCCGACGTTCTTCAGCAGGCTGATGATCTCGTCGTGACGGAACTTGGTCAGATTGATCCCGTTTACAGACTTGATGTAGTCGCCCACGTTGAGCTGGTCACTCCTACAGAGAGAGATGGATGGATGGTGTGATGGAGGAGGGGAGGAAGACAGAGAGAGGGAAAGAGAGGGATGGGATTGAGACAACCAGAACAGAAGTAGAGAGAAACACAGAGAGATATGGAGACGAGGGGATGAGAGAAACACAGAAAGATATGGAGACGAGGGGATGAGAGAAACACAGAAAGATATGGAGACGAGGGGATGAGAGAAACACAGAAAGAGAAACATATGGAGACGAGGGATGAGAGAAACACAGAACGAGAGAAAGATATGGAGACAAGGGGATGAGAGAAACACAGAAAGAGAAAGATATGGAGACGAGGGATGAGAGAAACACAGAAAGATATGGAGACGAGGGGATGAGAGAAACACACAAAGAGAGAAAGATATGGAGACGAGGGGATGAGAGAAACACAGAAAGAGAGAAAGATATGGAGACGAGGGATGAGAGAAACACAAAGAGAGAAAGATATGGAGACGAGGGGATGAGAGAAACACAGAAAGATATGGAGACGAGGGGATGAGAGAAACACAGAAAGAGAGAGATATGGAGACGAGGGGAAGAGAGAAACACAGAAAGAGAGAAAGATATGGAGACGAGGGGATGAGAGAAACACACAAAGAGAGAAAGATATGGAGACGAGGGGATGAGAGAAACACAGAAAGAGAGAAAGATATGGAGACGAGGGGATGAGAGAAACACACAAAGAGAGAAAGATATGGAGACGAGGGGATGAGAGAAACACACAAAGAGAGAAAGATATGGAGACGAGGGGATGAGAGAAACACAGAAAGAGAGAAAGATATGGAGACGAGGGATGAGAGAAACACAAAGAGAGAAAGATATGGAGACGAGGGGATGAGAGAAACACAGAAAGAGAGAGATATGGAGACGAGGGGATGAGAGAAACACAGAACGAGAGAGATATGGAGACGAGGGGATGAGAGAAACACAGAAAGAGTGTTGGACAGAAGCACCAGATCATCAGGAAACAGTAGACATTTGACTTCAGATTCTAGGAGGGTGAGGCCGGGTGCTGCAGACTGTTCTAGTGCCCTCACCAGTTCATTGATATATATGTTGAAGAGGGTGAGGCCGGGTGCTGCAGACTGTTCTAGTTCCCTCGCCAGTTCATTGATATATATGTTGTAGAGGTTGAGGCCGGGTGCTGCAGACTGTTCTAGTGTCCTCACCAGTTCATTGATATATATGTTGTAGAGGGTGAGGCCGGGTGCTGCAGAATGTTCTAGTGTCCTCACCAGTTCATTGATATATATGTTGTAGAGGGTGAGGCCGGGTGCTGCAGACTGTTCTAGTGCCCTCGCCAGTTCATTGATATGTATATTGAAGAGGGTGGGGCTCAAGCTGCATCCCTGTCTCACCCCACGGCCCCGTGGGAAGAAATGTGTGTTTTGGCAATTTTAACGGCACACTTGTTTGTGTACATGGATTTTATAATGTCGTATGTTTTTCTCCAACACCACTTTCCATCAATTTGTATAAATGACAGGCCAAGTGGGTGCTCTCTCTCTCTCTCTCTTTCTCTCTCTCTCTCTCTGTCTCTCTCTCCTCTCTCTCTCTCTCTCTCTCTCGCTCTCTCTGTCTCTCTCTCTCCTCTCTCTCTCGCTCTCTCTCTCTCCTCTCTCTCGCTCTCTCTCTCTCTCCTCTCGCTCTCTCTCTCTCTCGCTCTCTCTCTCTCTCTCGCTCCTCTCTCTCTCTCTCTCTCTGCTCTCTCTCTCCTCTCTCTCTCTCTCTCTCTCTCGCTCTACTCGCTCTCTTCGCTCTCTCTCTCCATCGCTCTCTCTCTCTC
>NW_021822463.1:0-26520 GCF_901001165.1 Salmo trutta
GAGAGAGAGAGAGAGAGAGAGACAGAGAGACAGAAGGAGACAGAGAGAAGGAGACCAGAGAGAGAGAGAGATAGACAGAGAGAGAGAGAAGGAGACCAGAGAGAGAGACAGAGAGAGAGAAGGAGACCAGAGAGGGAGACCAGAGAGAGAGAGAGAGAGAGAGAGAGCGAGAGACAGAGAGAGAAAGAGAGGAGACCAGAGAGCGAGAGAAAACAGAGCCAAACAAGTGCAATCAGATCACCAAGCTCTCCAGACCCTGCTGAGTCGACGACAAGACCCCGGGCTCCCCCCTCCCTCCCTCTCCCCCTGGGCTAGGGACCTGTCGCCACATCACACCACAAGCTCATACCACAGAAGCACAAGAGTGCAGGAAACCAAGCCGGTCATAACAACCCTGAGCATTAGACTACTATATTAGAACCTGGACCCAGAAGCACGACATTAAGCCCAACCTGAGCCAACTACACTATCTACAACCATTAGACCACTGTGTTAGGTCCCCTACATTAAGACCAACCTGAGCCAACTACACTATCTACAACCATTAGACCACTGTGTTAGGTCCCCTACATTAAGACCAACCTGAGCCAACTACACTATCTACAACCATTAGACCACTGTGTTAGATCCCCTACATTAAGACCAACTACACTATCTACAACCATTAGACCACTGTGTTAGATCCCCTACATTAAGACCAACTACACTATCTACAACCATTCGACCACTGTGTTAGATCCCCTACATTAAGACCAACTACACTATCTACAACCATTAGACCACTGTGTTAGATCCCCTACATTAAGACCAACTACACTATCTACAACCATTAGACCACTGTGTTAGATCCCCTACATTAAGACCAACTACACTATCTACAACCATTCGACCACTGTGTTAGATCCCCTACATTAAGACCAACTACACTATCTACAACCATTAGACCACTGTGTTAGATCCCCTACATTAAGACCAACAACACTATCTACAACCATTAGACCACTGTGTTAGATCCCCTACATTAAGACCAACTACACTATCTACAACCATTAGACCACTGTGTTAGATCCCCTACATTAAGACCAACTACACTATCTACAACCATTAGACCACTGTGTTAGATCCCCTACATTAAGACCAACTACACTATCTACAACCATTAGACCACTGTGTTAGATCCCCTACATTAAGACCAACAACACTATCTACAACCATTAGACCACTGTGTTAGATCCCCTACATTAAGACCAACTACACTATCTACAACCATTAGACCACTGTGTTAGATCCCCTACATTAAGACCAACTACACTATCTACAACCATTCGACCACTGTGTTAGATCCCCTACATTAAGACCAACTACACTATCTACAACCATTAGACCACTGTGTTAGATCCCTACATTAAGACCAACAACACTATCTACAACCATTAGACCACTGTGTTAGATCCCCTACATTAAGACCAACTACACTATCTACAACCATTAGACCACTGTGTTAGATCCCCTACATTAAGACCAACTACACTATCTACAACCATTCGACCACTGTGTTAGATCCCCTACATTAAGACCAACTACACTATCTACAACCATTAGACCACTGTGTTAGATCCCCTACATTAAGACCAACTACACTATCTACAACCATTAGACCACTGTGTTAGATCCCCTACATTAAGACCAACTACACTATCTACAACCATTAGACCACTGTGTTAGATCCCCTACATTAAGACCAACTACACTATCTACAACCATTAGACCACTGTGTTAGATCCCCTACATTAGGTCCTGACTGTTTATCAGTCTCTATCTGCCCGTTGTGCCAGCTGATTATGCAGGATATGAACATGTGACCCCAGAAAGCAGTAGAAACAGATGTGAGGTAGATAGAACTCATACGACTCCTTAGTGTGGAAGAAAAGACCAGTCTCTCTGGTCTGGATCTCCTCCCAGCCAGGAGTCATGCAGGGTTGGCAGGTACACAGCATGAGGAAAACACGCCTCTGTTTTTAGAGTGAGGCCCTCTCCGTTTGACTGTAGCCCTCTATACAGACAGACCAGGGTACTGTAGGGAAGTCAGTGGTTCGCTATGAAACACTCCCCCCAAGTCAACTCACAGTCCCATGATACACCGGCTTCATAAGACTAACTGGTGGGAAGGGAACTGAGAAATGTCAACATACAACTGTCAGCGTAACATAATATTACAAAAAACAACACTGAGATTCAGACTTTCTTCAGTGGAAAGAGAAAATCATTTGGAATAGTTTTTCTTGTAAATACAGATCTACAAACGGAGATGTTTTCACCAGCAGATTCAGTACAGAACTACGTCCTGACTTCAGACACTAAGACAAACGGAGATGTTTTCACCAGCAGATTCAGTACAGAACTACGTCCTGACTTCAGACACTAAGACAAACGGAGATGTTTTCACCAGCAGATGGCTGCATTCAGTACAGAACTACGTCCTGACTACAGACACTAAGACAAACGGAGATGTTTTCACCAGCAGATGGCTGCATTCAGTACAGAACTACATCCTGACTACAGACACTAAGACAAACGGAGATGTTTTCACCGGCAGATGGCTGCATTCAGTACAGAACTACGTCCTGACTACAGACACTAAGACAAACGGAGATGTTTTCACCGGCAGATGGCTGCATTCAGTACAGAACTACGTCCTGACTACAGACACTAAGACAAACGGAGATGTTTTCACCAGCAGATGGCTGCATTCAGTACAGAACTACGTCCTGACTACAGACACTAAGACAAACGGAGATGTTTTCACCAGCAGATGGCTGCATTCAGTACAGAACTACGTCCTGACTACAGACACTAAGACAAACGGAGATGTTTTCACCAGCAGATGGCTGCATTCAGTACAGAACTACGTCCTGACTACAGACACTAAGACAAACGGAGATGTTTTCACCAGCAGATGGCTGCATTCAGTACAGAACTACGTCCTGACTACAGACACTAAGACAAACGGAGATGTTTTCACCAGCAGATGGCTGCATTCAGTACAGAACTACGTCCTGACTACAGACACTAAGACAACGGAGATGTTTTCACCAGCAGATGGCTGCATTCAGTACAGAACTACGTCCTGACTACAGACACTAAGACAAACGGAGATGTTTTCACCAGCAGATGGCTGCATTCAGTACAGAACTACGTCCTGACTACAGACACTAAGACAAACGGAGATGTTTTCACCAGCAGATGGCTGCATTCAGTACAGAACTACGTCCTGACTTCAGACACTAAGACAAACGGAGATGTTTTCACCAGCAGATGGCTGCATTCAGTACAGAACTACGTCCTGACTTCAGACACTAAGACAAACGGAGATGTTTTCACCAGCAGATGGCTGCATTCAGTACAGAACTACGTCCTGACTACAGACACTAAGACAAACTGAGATGTTTTCACCAGCAGATGGCTGCATTCAGTACAGAACTACGTCGTGACTACAGACACTAAGACAAACGGAGATGTTTTCACCAGCAGATGGCTGCATTCAGTACAGAACTACGTCCTGACTACAGACACTAAGACAAACGGAGATGTTTTCACCAGCAGATGGCTGCATTCAGTACAGAACTACGTCCTGACTACAGACACTAAGACAAACGGAGATGTTTTCACCAGCAGATGGCTGCATTCAGTACAGAACTACGTCCTGACTACAGACACTAAGACAAACGGAGATGTTTTCACCAGCAGATGGCTGCATTCAGTACAGAACTACGTCCTGACTTCAGACACTAAGACAAACGGAGATGTTTTCACCAGCAGATGGCTGCATTCAGTACAGAACTACGTCCTGACTACAGACACTAAGACAAACGGAGATGTTTTCACCAGCAGATGGCTGCATTCAGTACAGAACTACGTCCTGACTACAGACACTAAGACAAACTGAGATGTTTTCACCAGCAGATGGCTGCATTCAGTACAGAACTACGTCGTGACTACAGACACTAAGACAAACGGAGATGTTTTCACCAGCAGATGGCTGCATTCAGTACAGAACTACGTCCTGACTACAGACACTAAGACAAACGGAGATGTTTTCACCAGCAGATGGCTGCATTCAGTACAGAACTACGTCCTGACTACAGACACTAAGACAAACGGAGATGTTTTCACCAGCAGATGGCTGCATTCAGTACAGAACTACGTCCTGACTACAGACACTAAGACAAACGGAGATGTTTTCACCAGCAGATGGCTGCATTCAGTACAGAACTACGTCCTGACTACAGACACTAAGACAAACGGAGATGTTTTCACCAGCAGATGGCTGCATTCAGTACAGAACTACGTCCTGACTACAGACACTAAGACAAACGGAGATGTTTTCACCAGCAGATGGCTGCATTCAGTACAGAACTACGTCCTGACTACAGACACTAAGACAAACGGAGATGTTTTCACCAGCAGATGGCTGCATTCAGTACAGAACTACGTCCTGACTACAGACACTAAGACAAAGAAAACCACTTCCTAGTCAGTCAATGAACAAACTGTGAGCTGAAAGGCCAGTTGACTCTCTCTGATCGACCTCCGTCTGGATAATCCACCTGGAATAGTCAGGATATGGTGCCTAATGTCATTGAAACAAAACTTAAAGGGATAGGTCACCAAAATGACAACATTAGTTAGATGGTTCCTTTCCTTGAACGTAGTCTCTGGGCCAACCAGGAGAGTCTGATCCACTGTTAGGATTGGTCTACTTAGGCCAACCAGGAGAGTCTGATCCACTGTAAGGATTGGTCTACTTAGCCACTGCCATCAACTGCCATCAAAGGGGAAGTTGAGGTTTTTACACCTTGATGCTAGCTGGTTCCTCACTCTGAAAGTAGTCTGTGGACCAGGAGAAACTAGCATCCATGGTTCAGTTGTCTGTCATCAGCCACTACAAACTTCAGTTAACTTTAGCCAAAGAGTTTCTAAACTAGCAACATCGCAAGACTTCCGGGCATGCTTGTGAAACAGACCAAACAGACCAGGTTCGGGGTTTGGGGTTCGAGAAGTCAATGAGAAGTTCATTTTGTGGTTTTGTTTCTCTAAATCTAAAGGCACAACCTAGACTGGAGACAATGTCTTAAATAGTTGAACATGTTATTTCTCCAACGTTGTGAAAGTGACAAACTGACACACTTTCATTGGTCAAAAACAACTTTATATCAAAGGAGTGCCTAGATAGTTTGTGTGTGTGTTGGTATTGATATGTAGGCTGTGTGTATTGGTATTGATATGTAGGCTGTGTGTATTGGTATTGATATGTAGGCTGTGTGTATTGATATGTAGGCTGTGTGTGTTGGTATTGATATGTAGGCTGTGTGTATTGATATGTAGGCTGTGTTGTTGGTATGAATGTAGGCTGTGTGTATTGATATGTAGGCTGTGTGTGTTGGTATTGATATGTAGGCTGTGTGTGTTGGTATTGATATGTAGGCTGTGTGTGTTGGTATTGATATGTAGGCTGCGTGTGTTGGTATTGATATGTAGGCTGTGTGTGTTGGTATTGATATGTAGGCTGTGTGTGTTGGTATTGATATGTAGGCTGTGTGTGTTGGTATTGATATGTAGGCTGTGTGTATTGATATGTAGGCTGTGTGTGTTGGTATTGATATGTAGGCTGTGTGTATTGGTATTGATATGTAGGCTGTGTGTGTTGGTATTGATATGTAGGCTGTGTGTATTGATATGTAGGGCTGTGTGTGTTGGTATTGATATGTAGGCTGTGTGTGTTTGGTATTGATATGTAGGCTGTGTGTATTGATATGTAGGCTGTGTGTGTTGGTATTGATATGTAGGCTGTGTGTATTGATATGTAGGCTGTGTGTGTTGGTATTGATATGTAGGCTGTGTGTGTTGGTATTGATATGTAGGCTGTGTGTATTGGTATGATATGTAGGCTGTGTTATGGTATGATTGTAGCTGTGTATTGTATTGATATGTAGGCTGTGTGTATTGGTATTGATATGTAGGCTGTGTGTGTTGGTATTGATATGTAGGCTGTGTGTGTTGGTATTGATATGTAGGCTGTGTGTATTGATATGTAGGCTGCGTGTGTTGGTATTGATATGTAGTCTGTGTGTGTTGATATGTAGGCTGCGTGTGTTGGTATTGATATGTAGGCTGCGTGTATTGATATGTAGGCTGTGTGTGTTGGTATTGATATGTAGGCTGTGTGTATTGATATGTAGGCTGCGTGTGTTGGTATTGATATGTAGGCTGCGTGTGTTGGTATTGATATGTAGGCTGTGTGTGTTGATATGTAGGCTGCGTGTGTTGGTATTGATATGTAGGCTGTGTGTATTGATATGTAGGCTGTGTGTGTTGGTATTGATATGTAGGCTGTGTGTATTGGTATTGATATGTAGGCTGTGTGTGTTGGTATTGATATGTAGCTGTGTGTGTTGGTATTGATATGTAGGCTGTGTGTATTGATATGTAGGCTGTGTGTGTTGGTATTGATATGTAGGCTGTGTGTGTTGGTATTGATATGTAGGCTGTGTGTATTGGTATTGATATGTAGGCTGTGTGTGTTGGTATTGATATGTAGGCTGTGTGTATTGATATGTAGGCTGTGTGTGTTGATATGTAGGCTGTGGTGTTGGTATTGATATGTAGGCTGTGTGGTATTGATATGTAGGCTGTGTGTGTTGGTATTGATATAGGTGGGTGTGTTGGTATTGATATGTAGGCTGTGTGTTGGTATTGATATGTAGGCTGTGTGTATTGATATGTAGGCTGTGTGTATTGGTATTGATATGTAGGATGTGTGTGTTGGTATTGATATGTAGGCTGTGTGTATTGGTATTGATATATGGTGTGTGTGGTATTGATATGTAGGCTGCGTGTATTGATATGTAGGCTGGGTGTGTTGGTATTGATATGTAGGCTGTGTGTATTGATATGTAGGCTGGGTGTGTTGGTATTGATATGTAGGCTGTGTGTATTGATATGTAGGCTGTGTGTATTGGTATTGATATGTAGGCTGTGTGTATTGGTATTGATATGTAGGCTGTGTGTATTGGTATTGATATGTAGGCTGTGTGTATTGGTATTGATATGTAGGCTGTGTGTGTTGGTATTGATATGTAGGCTGGTGTTGGTATTGATATGTAGGCTGTGTGTATTGGTATTGATATGTAGGCTGTGTGTATTGGTATTGATATGTAGGCTGTGTGTGTTGGTATTGATATGTAGGCTGTGTGTATTGGTATTGATATGTAGGCTGTGTGTGTTGGTATTGATATGTAGGCTGTGTGTGTTGGTATTGATATGTAGGCTGTGTGTGTTGGTATTGATATGTAGGCTGTGTGTGTTGGTATTGATATGTAGGCTGTGTGTATTGGTATTGATATGTAGGCTGTGTGTATTGGTATTGATATGTAGGCTGTGTGTATTGATATGTAGGCTGTGTGTATTGATATGTAGGCTGTGTGTATTGGTATTGATATGTAGACTGTGTGTGTTGGTATTGATATGTAGGCTGTGTGTGTTGGTATTGATATGTAGGCTGCGTGTGTTGGTATTGATATGTAGGCTGTGTGTATCGGTATTGATATGTAGGCTGTGTGTATTGGTATGTAGGCTGTGTGTATTGGTATTGGTATGTAGGCTGTGTGTATTGGTATTGATATGTAGGCTGTGTGTGTTGATATGTAGGCTGCGTGTGTTGGTATTGATATGTAGGCTGTGTGTATTGATATGTAGGCTGTGTGTGTTGGTATTGATATGTAGGCTGTGTGTATTGGTATTGATATGTAGGCTGTGTGTGTTGGTATTGATATGTAGGCTGTGTGTGTTGGTATTGATATGTAGGCTGTGTGTATTGATATGTAGGCTGTGTGTGTTGGTATTGATATGTAGGCTGTGTGTGTTGGTATTGATATGTAGGCTGTGTGTATTGGTATTGATATGTAGGCTGTGTGTGTTGGTATTGATATGTAGGCTGTGTGTATTGATATGTAGGCTGTGTGTGTTGATATGTAGGCTGTGTGTGTTGGTATTGATATGTAGGCTGTGTGTATTGATATGTAGGCTGTGTGTGTTGGTATTGATATGTAGGCTGGGTGTGTTGGTATTGATATGTAGGCTGTGTGTGTTGGTATTGATATGTAGGCTGTGTGTATTGATATGTAGGCTGTGTGTATTGGTATTGATATGTAGGATGTGTGTGTTGGTATTGATATGTAGGCTGTGTGTATTGGTATTGATATATAGGCTGTGTGTTGGTATTGATATGTAGGCTGCGTGTATTGATATGTAGGCTGGGTGTGTTGGTATTGATATGTAGGCTGTGTGTATTGATATGTAGGCTGGGTGTGTTGGTATTGATATGTAGGCTGTGTGTGTTGGTATTGATATGTAGGCTGTGTGTATTGGTATTGATATGTAGGCTGTGTGTATTGGTATTGATATGTAGGCTGTGTGTATTGGTATTGATATGTAGGCTGTGTGTATTGGTATTGATATGTAGGCTGTGTGTGTTGGTATTGATATGTAGGCTGTGTGTGTTGGTATTGATATGTAGGCTGTGTGTATTGGTATTGATATGTAGGCTGTGTGTATTGGTATTGATATGTAGGCTGTGTGTGTTGGTATTGATATGTAGGCTGTGTGTATTGGTATTGATATGTAGGCTGTGTGTGTTGGTATTGATATGTAGGCTGTGTGTGTTGGTATTGATATGTAGGCTGTGTGTGTTGGTATTGATATGTAGGCTGTGTGTGTTGGTATTGATATGTAGGCTGTGTGTATTGGTATTGATATGTAGGCTGTGTGTATTGGTATTGATATGTAGGCTGTGTGTATTGATATGTAGGCTGTGTGTATTGATATGTAGGCTGTGTGTATTGGTATTGATATGTAGACTGTGTGTGTTGGTATTGATATGTAGGCTGTGTGTGTTGGTATTGATATGTAGGCTGCGTGTGTTGGTATTGATATGTAGGCTGTGTGTATCGGTATTGATATGTAGGCTGTGTGTATTGGTATGTAGGCTGTGTGTATTGGTATTGGTATGTAGGCTGTGTGTATTGGTATTGATATGTAGGCTGCGTGTGTTGGTATTGATATGTAGGCTGTGTGTATTGGTATTGATATGTAGGCTGTGTGTATTGATATGTAGGCTGTGTGTATTGGTATTGATATGTAGGCTGTGTGTGTTGGTATTGGTATGTAGGCTGTGTGTGTTGGTATTGATATGTAGGCTGTGTGTATTGGTATTGATATGTAGGCTGTGTGTATTGATATGTAGGCTGTGTGTATTGGTATTGATATGTAGGCTGTGTGTATTGGTATTGATATGTAGGCTGTGTGTATTGATATGTAGGCTGTGTGTGTTGGTATTGATATGTAGGCTGTGTGTATTGGTATTGATATGTAGGCTGTGTGTATTGGTATTGATATGTAGGCTGTGTGTATTGGTATTGATATGTAGGCTGTGTGTGTTGGTATTGATATGTAGGCTGTGTGCATTTATTATTTATTTTATGTAGTTCTGTCCTTGAGCTGTTCTTGTCTATTAATGTTCTGTATTATGTAATGTTTCATGTTTTGTGTGGAGCCCAGGAAGAGTAGCTGCTGCTTTCGCAACAGCTAATGGGGATCCTAATAAAATACCCCAAAAAATACCAAGAATTTGACGGCCTGCACAGGCCCAGTTCGGTGTGAGATGACCGTTAGACCGCGATGATGTGTTTCTACGCATGAGCTTCGATAGCCAACGTCGCCATGCAATTGTGAATGGGAATTTCTACTGGAGAAGCAGTTTAATCTTCATAATGTACCGTCTTTGCTTTAGCCATACTGAACTTCCCCTTTAATGACCAAATCAACAACAATAAGAGTGTATCTTACCAGACAGTGCTTTAGCCATACTGAACTTCCCCTTTAATGACCAAATCAACAACAATAAGAGTGTATCTTACCAGACAGTGCTTTAGCCATACTTTAATGACCAAATCAACAACAATAAGAGTGTATCTTACCAGACAGTGCTTTAGCCATACTGAACTTCCCCTTTAATGACCAAAGCAACAACAATAAGAGTGTATCTTACCAGACAGTGCTTGTGGCTCCATCCCAGTCAAGGCTCCAGCTCCAGCCCCGGTCCTCTCTGTCACCAGCTCATACTGGAACGAGGTGATCCTCTTACTGATGTCTCTGTGAGGTATGGCCTCTATGAACAGAGACCCCTCCTGGATGCTGAAGCAGGTCACCTTCCCCTGGGCCTGGTCCTGCTCCCTCAGCAGCAGGCGCAGCTTCCCGGCCCGGTCCAGGTAGATGTTAGCCCCGTGGGAGTCCCTAGAGGGCTTGATGCAGACGGAGAGACGGGCGGCTGCCGGGGACAGGGTGTTGGGCCTCAAGTTGACGATGACGGCCCCTGTAGGGTACAGCCAGTCGAGGGAACCCTGGGAACAACGTAGGTAGACCTGCTCCACATCACGGGTGTGGCCCTCATGGGTTAGACCACTGGAAGGGAAGGAGGGGAGGGCAAAGGTCAACAACACATCATACACAGAGACATGGTCACACTCCCAACACACTTGTGATAGGTGTGAAAGAATGATATATTTGGTCTGAAGAAAAACGTTTTTCCGGGGGGTTAGAAATGCCAACCATGAACCACTGTCTGTGACTGCCTGTACAACAGTCTGAAAGGGTCTGTATGAATATAGAACAGAGCATAAGATAATCAGTCGTTCACCAGCCAAGGGCCGAGCAAAAATTAAAAAAAAAAAATAGGCCTATAACTTGGCAAAAGAACAGAAAATGTCAGCTTTCTTCTGGTAACCTTTTCTGAAATCCAGCGCAGCTTCAAAGGGAAATAGCAGCTCTTCACGTGATCATGTCCTGCCTCTGATCCTACTCAACAGGCAGACTACAGACTGCAGCTCTGTGCTTCAAATGGAACCCTATTCCCTATATAGGGCTCTGGACTAAAGGAGTGGACTATATAGGGAATAGGGGCCCTGGTCAAAAGTAGTGGACTATGTAAGGAAGTGTGTGTGTTGCCTGGTGGTTTAATATCCTTAGACAAAGTGTTAAGACTCCTGCGGCTCTGTGCGCAGCACACGGCCGGCAGCATGACCAGTCACGAGCCGCCCTGCCTCGACATGGCTCAACTGACCTCAGCCCCAACACACACGTCTATATGGCACATTGTTCCTTCTGGACTCAGTGCTCTGGCAACACACGATTGACTGCCTGGCAGGCTGCCTCAGGGTCGGAGAGAGGGGAGGGGGAGTCTAGAGACAGAAGTGGATGAACGGAGAGGAGAGGGACGGACTCACAGGCTACATCCCAAATTGCACCCTATTCCCTATATAGTGCCACAGGCCCTGGTCAAAGGTAGTAAACTGTGTTGGGAAAACGATGCCATTTTGGACACAGTGGAGTTGACTTAGACAACCAACGGCAGCAACAGTAACCAGGCTGCCAGGAGCCTCTGCTGAATGCAGGTCAATCAGCCAAACCTCCCCTTGCTGCCGGGACATAAGGACTGGAAGAGACTTGTCCGGGCAGCACTCTGGACAGGACTGACCCCGTGGCGCCAGACAGCACCACCAAACCACTCACTATACATACACACAGTGGCAGTCAGTGTCTAAAATGGAACCCTATTCCCTATATAGTGCACTAGTCATGACCAGGGCCCATAACCCTATTCCCTATATAGTGCACTAGTCATGACCAGGGCCCACAGGGCTCTCTAAGGGAAAAGGGAACCATTTGGGATGCTAACACAGAATGTAATGCATAATTGTTGAAGTCTTAGACTAGGCCCAAGTCTGTCATTCATAATCTGAAGTCCTAGACTAGGCCCAAGTCTGTCATTCATAATCTGAAGTCCTAGACTAGGCCCAAATCTGTCGTTCATATCATTTATAATCTGAAGTCCTAGACTAGGCCCAAGTCTGTCATTCATAATCTGAAGTCCTAGACTAGGCCCAAGTCTGTCATTCATAATCTGAAGTCCTAGACTAGGCCCAAGTCTGTCATTCATAATCTGAAGTCCTAGACTAGGCCCAAGTCTGTCATTCATAATCTGAAGTCCTAGACTAGGCCCAAGTCTGTCATTCATAATCTGAAGTCCTAGACTAGGCCCAAGTCTGTCATTCATAATCTGAAGTCCTAGACTAGGCCCAAGTCTGTCATTCCTAATCTGAAGTCCTAGACTAGGCCCAAATCTGTCGTTCATATCATTTATAATCTGAAGTCCTAGACTAGGCCCAAGTCTGTCATTCATAATCTGAATTCCTAGACTAGGCCCAAGTCTGTCATTCATAATCTGAAGTCCTAGACTAGGCCCAAGTCTGTCATTCATAATCTGAATTCCTAGACTAGGTCCAAGTCTGTCATTCATAATCTGAAGTCCTAGACTAGGCCCAAGTCTGTCATTCATAATCTGAATTCCTAGACTAGGCCCAAGTCTGTCATTCATAATCTGAAGTCCTAGACTAGGCCCAAGTCTGTCGTTCAAAGTCAAGCCAAGCTATAAGGCAGGAAACTAGCAGCATACGTCTATTACCATGTGGGCGCCATGCCAACAGCAACAGGCTGGTGGTTTGATGTTCCTGGTAGGAATGACCCAATTTAAAATGAAAACGAGATGGTGAAATATGAATAAGGCCCATTGAAGTGAGGACCAGAGGAGGGCACATGTTGGTCATCATAACCCGACCAGCCTCTCCTCTCCTCACCACATTCTCTTTAATTAACTCAGTTTAACTCTTCCACCGTTTCTAGTCTGCATGTAATTAGAAGAGATTAGCTGAGAGGAGAGGTAATGAGCAACAGATTCATTGGTACAGGCTCAAAGTAACTGCTTATTAAGACAACTCCTCGGCTGGCTTAGAAGAGGAAACCACTTTCTCTTCATGCCACTGCACTTCACCCAATTTCACCCACTAGGTTGTATTTATTTATTTAACCAGGTAGGCTGGTTGAGAACAAGTCCTTTATTTAACCAGGTAGGCCAGTTGAGAACAAGTTCTCATTTACAACTGTGACCTGGCCAAGATAAAGCAAAGCAGTTCGACATCATACAACAACACAGAGCTACACATGGAATAAACAAACATACAGTCAATAACACAATAGAAAAGTCTATATATAGTGTGTGCAAATGAGTAAGATTAGGGAGGTAAGGCAATAAATAGGCCATGGTGGCGAAATAATTACAATTTAGCAATTAAACACTGGAGTGATAGATGAGCAGAAGATGAATGTGCAAGTAGAGATACTGGGGTGAAAAGGAGCAAAACAATAAATAACAATATGGGGATGAGGTAGTTGGGTGGGTTATTTACAGATGGGCTATGTACAGGTGCAATGATCTGTAAGCTGCCTCCAGCTTCAGTGATTTTTGCAATTCGTTCCAGTCATTGGCAGCAGAGAACTGGAAGGAAAGGCGGCCAAAGCAGGTGTTGGCTTTGGGGATGACCAGTGAAATATACCTGCTGGAGCGTGTGCTACGGTTGGGTGTTGCTATGGTGACCAGTGAGCTGAGATAAGGCAGGGCTTTACCTAGCAAAGACTTATAGATGACCTGGAACCTGTGGGTTTGGTGACGAATATGAAGCGAGGGCCAACCAACGAGAGCATACAGGTCGCAATGGTGGGTAGTGTATGGGGCTTTGGTGACAAAACGGATGGCACTGTGATAGACTGCATCCAATTTGCTGAGTAGAGTGTTGGAGGCTATTTTGTAAATGACATCGCCGAAGTCGAGGATTGGTAGGATGGTCAGTTTTACGAGGGTATGTTTGGCAGCATGAGTGAAGGATGCTTTGTTGTGAATTAGGAAACCAATTCTAGATTTAATTTTGGATTGGAAATGCTTAATGTGAGTCTGGAAGGAGAGTTTACAGTCTAACCAGACACCTAGGTATTTGTAGTTGTCCACATATTCCGAACCGTCCAGAGTAGTGATGCTAGACCGGCGGGCAGGTGCGGGCAGCGATCGGTTGAAGAGCATGCATTTAGTTTTACTTGTATTTAAGAGCAGTTGGAGGCCACGGAAGGAGTGTTGTATGGCATTGAAGCTCGTCTGGAGGGTTGTTAACACAGTGTCCAAAGAAGGGCCAGAAGTATACAGAATGGTGTCGTCTGCGTAGAGGTGGATCAGAGAATCACCAGCAGCAAGAGTGACATCATTGATGTATACAGAGAAAAGAGTCAGCCCGAGAATTGAACCCTGTGCCACCCCCATAGAGACTGCCAGAGGTCTGGACAACAGGCCCTCCGATTTGACACACTGAACTGTGTCTGAGAAGTAGTTGGTGAACCAGGCGAGGCAGTCATTTGAGAAACCAAGGCTGTTGAGTCTGCCGATAAGAATGCTGTGATTGACAGAGTCGAAAGCCTTGGCCAGGTCGATGAATATGGCTGCACAGTATTGTCCTTTATTGATGGTGGTTATGATATCGTTTAGTACCTTGAGGGTGGCTGAGGTGCACCCATGACCAGCTCGGAAACCAGATTGCATAGCGGAGAAGGTCTGGTGGGATTCAAAATGTTCGGTGATCTGTTTGTTATCTTGGCTTTCGAAGACTTTAGAAAGGCAGGGTAGGATAGATATAGGTCTGTAGCAGTTTGGGTTTAGGGTGTCTCCCCCTTTGAAGAGGGGGATGACCGCAGAAGCATTCCAATCTTTAGGGATCTCAGACGATATGAAAGAGAGGTTGGACAGGCTAGTAATATTGGTTGCAACAATTGCGGCAGATAATTTTAGAAAGAGAGGGTCCAGATTGTCTAGCCCAGCTGATTTGTAGGGGTCCAGATTTTGCAGCTCTTTCAGACCATCAGCTTTCTGGATTTGGATGAAGGAGAAGTGGGGGAGGTTTGGGCAAGTTGCTGTGGGGGGTGCAGAGCTGTTGGCCGGGGTAGGGGTAGCCAGGAGGAAAGCATGGCCAGCTGTAGAAAAATGCTTATTGAAATTCTCGATTATCGTAGTTTTATCGGTGGTGACAGTGTTGCAGTGGGCAGCTGGGAGGAGGTGCTCTTATTCTCCATGGACTTTACAGTGTCCCAGAACTTTTTGGAGTTTATGCTACAGGATGCAAATTTCTGTTTAAAAAAGCTAGCCTTTGCTTTCCTAACTGCCTGTGTATACTGGATGCATACAAGGGCAGTCAGGTCTGGAGTGAACCACAGGCTATATCTGTTATTAGTTTAAAAAAAAATGGAATGGGGAATGCTTATTTAAGATGGTGAGGAAAGCACTTTTAAAGAATAACCAGGCATCCTTTACTGACGGAATGAGGTCAATATCCTTCCAGGATATCTGGGCCAGGTCGATTAGAAAGGTCTGATCGCTGAAGTGTTTTAGGGAGCGTTTGACAGTGATGAGGGGTGGTCGTTTGACCGCGGACCCATTACGGACGCAGGCAATGAGGCAGTGATCGCTGAGATCCTGGTTGAAGACAGCAGAGGTGTATTTAGAGGGCAAGTTGGTTAGGATGATATCTATGAGGGTGCCCATGTTTACGGATTTAGGGTTGTACCTGGTAGGTTCCATGATAATTGTTGTGATATTGAGGGCATCTAGCTTAATTTGTCGGACGGCCGGGGTGTTAAGCATGTCCCAGTTTAGGTCACCTAACAGTACAAACTCTGAAGATAAACGGCAGGTGGTTCATTTACATATGGTGTCCATGGCAACAGCTGGGGGTTGAGGGGGGTCTATAACAAGCAGCAACAGTGAGAGACTTATTTCTGGAAAGGTGGATTTTTAAAAGTAAAAGCTCAAACTGTTTGGGCACAGACCTGGATAGCATGACCAAACTCTGCAGGCTAACTCCACCCCCTTTGGCAGTTCTATCTTGGTGGAAAACGTAGTTGGGGATGGACATTTCTGAATTTTTGGTGGCCTTCCTAAGCAAGGATTCAGACACGGCTAGGACATAAGGGTTGGCAAAGTGTGCTAAAGCAAACTTAGGGAGGAGGCTTCTGATGTTAACATGCATGAAACCAAGGCTTTTACGGTAACAGAAGTCAACAAATGGGGAATAGATGTAGTACTGGGGGCTACAGGGCCTGGGTTAACCTCTACATCACCAGAGGAACAGGGGAGGAGTAGGATAAGGGTACGGCTAAAGGCTATAAGAACTGGTCGTCTAGTGCATTCTGAACAGGGAATAAAAGGAGCAGATTTATGGCGTTGTAGAATAGATTCAAGGCATAATGTACAGACAATGGTATGGTAGGATGTGAGTACAGTGGAGGTAAACCTATGCGTTGGGTGACGATGAGAGAGGTTTCGTCTCTGGAAGCATCAGTTAACCTAGGTGTGGTCTCCGCATGTGTGTGGAGTGGGACGAAAGAGCTATCTAATGCATTTTGAGGGGGACTGAGGGCTCTACAGTGAAATAAAACAATAAAAACTAGCCAAGACAGCAGTAGACAAGGCATATTGAGTTAGAGAGAGACATAAAGCAATCACAGGTGTTGATCAGGAGAGCTAAGACAACAACTGGTAAATGACGGAGAATGGGCAGAGCTGGTCAGTTAGGTCAGGACCTGAGATCCAGCCTGGGGCCAACAGGTAAACAAAATGAGATTGTCTGTAATAGATTATTTAACCCACTAGATTGTCTGTAATAGATGATTTATAACCCTCTAGATTGTCTGTAATAGATGATTTAACCCTCTAGATTGTCTGTAATAGATGATTTAAACCCTCTAGATTGTCTGTAATAGATGATTTATAACCCTCTAGATTGTCTGTAATAGATGATTTATAACCCTCTAGATTGTCTGTAATAGATGATTTAACCCACTAGATTGTCTGTAATAGATGATTTAACCCACTAGATTGTCTGTAATAAATTATTTATGATGACAAATAATGTTTTTACCTATATAACATCAGCATTTATTTGTATTTATTTATTTAACTAGGCAAGTCAGTTATGAACAAATTGTTATTGACAATGACGGCCTACCCCAGCAGTAATTGAATACCTACATTGAGCATAATGTCATGTGTTGTCATGTGTTTCTGCCATGCTATGTTGTTGTCTTAGGTCTCTGTTTATGTACTGTTGTCTCTCTTGTTGTGATGTGTGTTTGGTCCTATATTTTTATTTAATTTATTTGAATTTTAATCCCAACCCCGCAGGAGACCTTTTGCCTTTTGGTAGGCCGTCATTGTAAATAAGAATTTGTTCTTAACTGACTTGCCTAGTTAAATAAAGATTAAATAAATAAAATAAATATATTAGAGGCATTAACAAAGTGTCAAACTTCATGAGGTGCCAAAATCAAGTACTAAAACCTCTTACTAAATCACTATTTAAAAAGAGTGACTAGAATTTTATAACAAGTGAAAGGAAGTAAGAACTGAAATGGAAAAGTTGCCTTGTGTTGCTCAGTTGAGATGTAGAAATGTATACAAGGTAGCCTGTTATAGACGTTGTGAGGAGCCACCTCAAACTGTACTTTTACTAGGCTATCACTGTGTTCATTCATGAAACAATGTACACATTTCCACTTGATCATTCAAATGTATCAACATTAAACGTGATCCTAAAAGTGGTCCTTATCAGAACGCTTCAGGTTGAAAAAAGGGTCCATTTCAGTTGAATGTGGATGCTTTAAAATATCATTTCATTTTGTTTTAAAGTAATAATCTCAAAACCATGATCATGTTGTGAACATAAAATAAAGACAAAAACATCTCCGCGCTTGGAGTCCTTGACAGAAGTAGCATTCCTCAGACCTGACTCAAGGTGATCATTCAGTAAGAGGGAAACGTTTGTCTCTGGAGAGAATGGATAACTCATTCTCTATTTAGTTTATTACATTATAACAATCTCTAAACCAGTCGGCCTTGGATAAAAACACTGACGCATTCACCGTTCTGTAACTTTCATTTCCACAAAACCAAGCATTCAAATCTAAATGGTAGCCTACAAATAGTTGGTCTGCACAGCTCCTCTTCAATTCGACCATTATGAGCAAGCAGTTCATGAAATAATGTTATAATGTTATAAAGTTATAAAGAAGAACTCTCACCTGCCCTTCCAACTACACTGGTCGCTGGAGTATTGAGAGAACGCTATCCGACACAGCAGGAGAACCGATAACAAGTATGCTAAAATCGGTGTCAGCATGTTTAATCCCACCGCTGTTGCTCCGAGCGCAACACTTTCCTTCTTCTCAACTAAAACAACCGAATCCACCCGCGTAACTCCAACGACATAACGTCCCCATCGGTTCTGGTCGTCTGTTGAAATGTCTTCGAATGTTGTTTTCTTCCGTAAAAGCCAGCAGAACCGTGAAAAACGCGTTAGTTCACTTAGAACCATCCACCATATCGTAACGTACATCGGCCAGGGGCTTGTTGAATTCCTCTAGTGGAAGTTCAGAGTGAATTTCTCTGCTCTGAGGTCTTCTCCACGTCACTCCCCTTCACCAAGCACACCCGCACGCCTGCGCAATGCCTTCTCGGATAGATCTTGGAAGTATGTTTCTACAATTACAAAATCTCACCGAGGCTACTATCTACTTACTGGTCTTCCCTGTGGCTCAGTTGGTAGAGCATGGTGTTTGCAACGCCAGGGTTGTGGGTTCGATTCCTACGGGGGCCAGTACAAAAAAAAAAAATGCATGAAATTAAATGTATGAAATGTATGCACTCACTACTGTAAGTCGCTCTGGAGAAGAGCGTCTGCTGAATTACTAAAATGTAGAAATTGATAAATGATACATTATGAAGTCTACAGTCGAAATAACCCACCGGTGAAAGTTTGGGTAAATTCACTGAGTAATCTGTGGTTCATTATCTCATAGTTTTCCTTTCCAAAAGTGCCCCTCATCATTCCAATTCCCCTTGATATTAGTTGTCAGTCATTCGTTATGATGACATATGTGTGTACAACCATATTGTTCTGTTACATTTGATGGGCTGTCATAAATATATGTGTGTACAACTATATTGTTCTGTTACATTTGATGGGCTGTCATAAATATAGTCCTCTGGGAAGTTTTTCTTTTGAAACAAGATATAACTGTATTTTTCCACTGAACTACACACACACACACACACACACACACACACACACACACACACACACACACACACACACACACACACACACGTATATTTTTTATCTGAAACTCGTTGGACAGGAAACTAGAGCTGTTTGAGACAAGGAAACTTGAGCTATTTGAGACAAGGAAACTAGAGCTATTTGAGACAAGGAAACTTGAGCTATTTGAGACAAGGAAACTAGAGCTATTTGAGACAAGGAAACTTTTAATCTCTGATTTCTTTGGACATTGTGTGTGTGTGTGTGTGTGTGTGTGTGTGTGTGTGTGTGTGTGTGTGTGTGTGTGTGTGTGTGTGTGTGTGTGTGTGTGTGTGTGTGTGTGTGTGTGTGTGTGTGTAATAGAGTATTTGTATTGGTCTTGCTACATTGTTGCAGCATGTTGTCAGGGCATACTGACTAGACCCTAGCTGTAGTAATGTAAACATGATGCGTGTTGGGACATGCTGTCTGGGAGTCAACCCCACAACAATGACACCTGCCTCCACAGCCACACTGACACCTGTATACAACTATTATGAATGTGTGAAACCGAGGTTAGAAAGAGTGAGAGACCGACATGTACAGTTGAAGTCGGAAGTTTACATACACTTTGGTTGGAGACATTAAAACTCGTTTTTCAACCACTCCCCAAATTTCTTGTTAACAAACTATAGTTTTGGCATGTCGGTTAGGGCATCTACTTTGTGCATGACACACATTTTTCCAACAATTGTTTACAGACAGATTATTTCACTTATAATTCACTGTATCACAATTCCAGTGGGTCAGAAGTTTACATACACTAAGTTGACTGTGCCTTTAAACAGCTTGGAAAATTCCAGAAAATTATGTCATGGCTTTAGAAGCTTCTGATAGCCTAATTGACATCATTTGAGTCAATTGGAGGTGTACCTGTGGATGTATTTCAAGGCCTACCTTAAAACTCAGTGCCTCTTTGCTTGACATCATGGGAAAATCTAAAGAAATCAGCCAAGACCTCAGAAAGAAATTGTAGACCTCCACAAGTCTGGTTCATCCTTGGGAGCGATTTCCAAACGCCTGAAGGTACCACGTTCATCTGTATAAACAATAGTACGCAAGTATAAACACCATGGGACCACGCAGCCGTCATACCACTCAGGAAGGAGATGCATTCTGTCTCCTAGAGATGAACGTACTTTGGTGCGAAAAGTGAAAATCAATCCCAGAACAACAGCAAAGGACCCTGTGAAGATGCTGGAGGAAACAGGTACAAAAGTATCTATATCCACAGTAAAACGAGTCCTATATCGACATAACCTGAAAGGCCGCTTAGCAAGGAAGAAGCCACTGCTCCAAATCCGGCATAAAAAAGCCAGACTACGGTTTGCAACTGCACATGGGGACAAAGATCGTACTTTTTGGAGAAATGTCCTCTGGTCCGATGAAAAAAATATATAAGTGTTTGGCCATAATGACCATTGTTATGTTTGGAGGAAAAAGGGGGATGCTTGCAAGCCGAAGAACACCATCCCAACCGTGAAGCACGGGGGTAGAAGCATCATGTTGTGGGGGTGCTTTGCTGCAGGAGGGACTGGTACACTTCACAAAATAGATGGCATCACGATTCAGGAAAATTATGTGGATATATTGAAGAAACATCTCAAGACATCATTCAGGAAGTTTAAGCTTGGTCGCAAATGGGTCTTCCAAATGGACAATGACCCCAAGCATACTTCCAAAGTTGTGGCAAAATGGCTTAAGGACAACAAAGTCAAGGTATTGGAGTGGCCATTACAAAGCCCTGACCTCAATCCTATAGAAAATTTGTGGGCAGAACTGAAAAAGTGTGTACGAGCAAGGAGGCCTACAAACCTGACTCAGTTACACCAGCTCTGTCAAGAGGAATGGGCCAAAATTCACCCAACGTATTATTGGAAGCTTGTTGAAGGCTATCCGAAATGTTTGACCCAAGTTAAACAATATAAAGGCAATGCTACCAAATACTAAGTGAGTGTATGTAAACTTCTGACCCACTGGACATGTGATGAAAGAAATAAAAGCTGAAATAAATCATTCTCTCAACTATTATTCTGACATTTCACATTCTTAAAATAAAGTGGTGATCCTAACTGACCTAAAACAGGGAATTATGACTAGGATTAAATGTCAGGAATTGTGAACAACAGTTTAAATGTCCTTGGCTAAGGTGTATGTAAACTTCCGACTTCAACTGTATATATCAACGACTTGGCGAGGGCACTAGAACAGTCTGCAGCTCTGACGGTTACTCTCAGTAAGACAAAAATAATGGTGTTCCAAAAACAGGACCACAAATACAAATTCCATCTAGACAAAGTTGCCCTAGAACACATGAAAAACTATACAAACCTTGGCCTAAACATCAGCATCACAGGTAACTTCCACATAGCTGTGAATGATCTGAGAGACAAGGCAAGAAGGGCCTTCTACGCCATCAAAAGGAACATAAAATTCTACATGCCAATTAGGATCTGGTTAAAAACACTTGAATCTGTTATAGAACCCATTGCCCTTTATGGTTGTGAGGTCTGGGGTCTGCTCACCAACCAAGAATTCACAAAATGGGACAAACACTAAATTGAGACTCTGCATATTGAATTCTGCAAAAACGTCCCCCGTGTACAATGTAAAACACCAAATAATGCATGCAGAGCAGAATTAGGCCGATACCTGCTAATTAACAAAATCCAGAAAAGAGCTGTTAAATTCTACAACCACCTAAAAGGAAGCGATTCCCAAACCTTCCATAACAAAGCCATCACCTACTGAGAGATGAACCTGGAGAAGAGTCCCCTAAGCAAGCTGGTCCTGGGGCTATGTTCACAAACACAAACACACCCCACAGAGCCCCAGGACAGCAACATAATTAGACCCAACCAAATCAAGAGAAAACAAAAAGATAATTACTTGACATATTGGAAAGAATTAACAAAGAAACAGAGCAAACTAGAATGCTATTTGGCCCTAAACAGAGAGAACACAGTGGCAGAATACCTGACCACAGTGACTGACCCAAACTTACAGAAAGCTTTGACTATGTACAGACTCAGTGAGCATAGCCTTGCAATTGAGAGAGGCTGCCGTAGGCAGAACTGGCTCTCAAGAGAAGACAGACTATGTGTACACTGCCCACAAAATTAGGTGGAAACTGAGCTGCACTTCCTAACCTCCTGCCAAGTGTATGACCATATTAGAGACACATATTTCCCTCAGATTACACAGACCCATAAAAAATTTAAAAAACAACCCAATATTGATAAATTCCCATATTTATTGGGTGAAATACCACAGTGTGCCATCACAGCAGCAATATTTGTGAGCTGTTGACACAAGAAACCAGTGAAGAACAAACACCATTGTAAATACAACCTATATTTATGTTTATTTATTTTCCCTTTTGTACTTTAACTATTTGTTGGTTTAAAGTGGGACAGTAGTTAGTTGTTTTAAAGTGGGACAGTAGTTAGTTGGTTTAAAGTGGGACAGTAGTTAGTAGTTTTAAAGTGGGACAGTAGTTAGCTGGTTTAAAGTGGGACAGTAGTTAGTTGGTTTAAAGTGGGACAGTAGTTAGTTGTTTTAAAGTGGGACAGTAGTTAGTTGGTTTAAAGTGGGACAGTAGTTAGTTGGTTTAAAGTGGGACAGTAGTTAGTTGGTTTAAAGTGGGACAGTAGTTCGCTGGTTTAAAGTGGGACAGTAGTTAGTTGTTTAAAGTGGGACAGTAGTTAGTTGTTTTAAAGTGGGACAGTAGTTAGTTGGTTTAAAGTGGGACAGTAGTTAGTTGGTTTAAAGTGGGACAGTAGTTAGCTGGTTTAAAGTGGGACAGTAGTTAGTTGGTTTAAAGAGGGACAGTAGTTAGTTGTTTTAAAGTGGGACAGCAATTAGTTGTTTTAAAGTGGGACAGTAGTTAGTTGTTTTAAAGTGGGACAGTAGTTAGTTGGTTTAAAGTGGGACAGTAGTTAGTTGGTTTAAAGTGGGACAGTAGTTAGTTGTTTTAAAGTGGGACAGTAGTTAGTTGGTTTAAAGTGGGACAGTAGTTAGCTGGTTTAAAGTGGGACAGTAGTTAGCTGGTTTAAAGTGGGACAGTAGTTAGTTGGTTTAAAGTGGGACAGTAGTTAGTTGTTTTAAAGTGGGACAGTAGTTAGTTGTTTTAAAGTGGGACAGTAGTTAGTTGGTTTAAAGTGGGACAGTAGTTAGTTGGTTTAAAGTGGGACAGTAGTTAGTTGGCTTAAAGTGGGACAGTAGTTAGCTGGTTTAAAGTGGGACAGTAGTTAGTTGGTTTAAAGAGGGACAGTAGTTAGTTGGTTTAAAGTGGGACAGCAGTTAGTTGTTTTAAAGTGGGACAGTAGTTAGTTGTTTTAAAGTGGGACAGTAGTTAGTTGGTTTAAAGTGGGACAGTAGTTAGTTGTTTTAAAGTGGGACAGTAGTTAGTTGGTTTAAAGTGGGACAGTAGTTAGTTGTTTTAAAGTGGGACAGTAGTTAGCTGGTTTAAAGTGGGACAGTAGTTAGTTGTTTTAAAGTGGGACAGTAGTTAGTTGGTTTAAAGTGGGACAGTAGTTAGTTGGTTTAAAGTGGGACAGTAGTTCGCTGGTTTAAAGTGGGACAGTAGTTAGTTGTTTTAAAGTGGGACAGTAGTTAGTTGGTTTAAAGTGGGACAGTAGTTAGTTGGTTTAAAGTGGGACAGTAGTTAGTTGGTTTAAAGTGGGACAGTAGTTAGCTGGTTTAAAGTGGGACAGTAGTTAGTTGGTTTAAAGAGGGACAGTAGTTAGTTGTTTTAAAGTGGGACAGCAGTTAGTTGTTTTAAAGTGGGACAGTAGTTAGTTGTTTTAAAGTGGGACAGTAGTTAGTTGGTTTAAAGTGGGACAGTAGTTAGTTGGTTTAAAGTGGGACAGTAGTTAGTTGTTTTAAAGTGGGACAGTAGTTAGTTGTTTTAAAGTGGGACAGTAGTTAGTTGTTTTAAAGTGGGACAGTAGTTAGTTGGTTTAAAGTGGGACAGTAGTTCGCTGGTTTAAAGTGGGACAGTAGTTAGTTGTTTTAAAGTGGGACAGTAGTTAGTTGGTTTAAAGTGGGACAGTAGTTAGTTGTTTTAAAGTGGGACAGTAGTTAGTTGGTTTAAAGTGGGACAGTAGTTAGTTGCTTTAAAGTGGGACAGTAGTTAGTTGTTTTAAAGTGGGACAGTAGTTCGCTGGTTTAAAGTGGGACAGTAGTTCGCTGGTTTAAAGTGGGACAGTAGTTAGTTGGTTTAAAGTGGGACAGTAGTTAGTTGGTTTAAAGAGGGACAGTAGTTAGTTGTTTTAAAGTGGGACAGCAGTTAGTTGTTTTAAAGTGTGACAGTAGTTAGTTGTTTTAAAGTGGGACAGTAGGTAGTTGGTTTAAAGTGGGACAGTAGTTAGTTGGTTTAAAGTGGGACAGTAGTTAGTTGTTTTAAAGTGGGACAGTAGTTAGTTGTTTTAAAGTGGGACAGTAGTTAGTTGTTTTAAAGTGGGACAGTAGTTAGTTGGTTTAAAGTGGGACAGTAGTTCGCTGGTTTAAAGTGGGACAGTAGTTAGTTGTTTTAAAGTGGGACAGTAGTTAGTTGGTTTAAAGTGGGACAGTAGTTAGTTGTTTTAAAGTGGGACAGTAGTTAGTTGGTTTAAAGTGGGACAGTAGTTGGTTGTTTTAAAGTGGGACAGTAGTTAGTTGTTTTAAAGTGGGACAGTAGTTCGCTGGTTTAAAGTGGGACAGTAGTTAGTTGGTTTAAAGTGGGACAGTAGTTAGTTGTTTTAAAGTGGGACAGTAGTTAGCTGGTTTAAAGTGGGACAGTAGTTAGCTGGTTTAAAGTGGGACAGTAGTTAGCTGGTTTAAAGTGGGACAGAGGTTAGCTGGTTTAAAGTGGGACAGTAGTTAGCTGGTTTAAAGTGGGACAGAGGTTAGTTGTTTTAAAGTGGGACAGTAGATAGTTGTTTAAAGTGGGACAGTAGTTAGCTGGTTTAAAGTGGGACAGAGGTTAGCTGGTTTAAAGTGGGACAGAGGTTAGCTGGTTTAAAGTGGGACAGAGGTTAGTTGTTTTAAAGTGGGACAGTAGATAGTTGTTTAAAGTGGGACAGTAGTTAGTTGGTTTAAAGTGGGACAGTAGTTAGCTGGTTTAAAGTGGGACAGTAGTTAGTTGTTTAAAGTGGGACAGAGGTTAGCTGGTTTAAAGTGGGACAGTAGTTAGTTGTTTAAAGTGGGACAGTAGATAGTTGTTTAAAGTGGGACAGTAGATAGTTGTTTAAAGTGGGACAGTAGATAGTTGTTTAAAGTGGGACAGAGGTTAGCTGGTTTAAAGTGGGACAGAGGTTAGCTGGTTTAAAGTGGGACAGAGGTTAGTTGTTTTAAAGTGGGACAGTAGATAGTTGTTTTAAAGTGGGACAGTAGTTAGTTGGTTTAAAGTGGGACAGTAGTTAGCTGGTTTAAAGTGGGACAGTAGTTAGTTGTTTAAAGTGGGACAGAGGTTAGCTGGTTTAAAGTGGGACAGTAGTTAGTTGTTTAAAGTGGGACAGTAGATAGTTGTTTAAAGTGGGACAGTAGTTAGTTGGTTTAAAGTGGGACAGTAGTTAGTTGGTTTAAAGTGGGACAGTAGTTAGTTGGTTTAAAGTGGGACAGTAGATAGTTGTTTAAAGTGGGACAGTAGATAGTTGTTTAAAGTGAGGCCGTTCTCCTCTTGTCTTGTTATTCCAGTTGTGTTATCTCCAGTCAGTTCCCTGTGTTTGTTTTTGTCTTTTCCCTTTGACTGACTGACATACTGCTGCTGAAAGGCAGGTTTTCTCCTAACCATCACCTGTCACATATCTCAAACAGGGAGAAGGAGAGGGAGTGAGGGGGAAGGAGGGGAGAGAGAGAGAAGGAGGGGGAGAGAGAGGGAAGGAGGGGGAGAGATGAGAGGCAGATGGAGAGAGAGGGAAGGAGGGGGAGAAAGGAGGAGAGAGAGGGAAGGAGTGGGAGAGAGGAGGAGAGAAAGGGAAGAAGGGGAGAGAGATGGGAGGAGAGGTAGAGAGGTAAGGAGGGGGAGAGAGAGGGAAGGAGGAGTAGAGAGAGGGAAGGAGGAGAATTGGGCAAGAGCGAGGGAAAAACAGAAACCAAGAAGGATAAGTACGCACAGAAAGAGAACTAGTTAATGACTACCTGTTGGTGGTTGTAGACTGAAACTTGTCAGAGCAGCACAGACTTCCTATTGAGTAGTGATGAGGGATACATGAGAAGGTAGACATGTTTTGGTTAATATGATGTAGCCTGGACAGGACAGGGGGGAAAACAATGTAGTTCTGACTAGCTGTGAGTAGTGAGAGGGAGGGGGAGAGGGGGAACAGATCAGTTTGGGGGAGGTGTGAGAGAGAGGGGGACAGAGAGAGAGAGGGGGACAGAGAGAGAGGGGACAGAGAGAGAGAGGGGGACAGAGAGA
>NW_021822464.1:0-26471 GCF_901001165.1 Salmo trutta
TGGTGTGAAAGTAAAATATTAACCACTGAATAAGAGAGAACAGGTACTGGCTTTCTGAAAAGAATCAATTTTACATCTTGGGTTTTGTGAACTGCCCTCAGTTCAACTGCAGCAAATAGCAACTATTCAACCACCTCAGCTTCAGATTCCCAAGGTAGGCTTTAAAAGAACAGGAAGTGTGAAGAAGCCGTGGTGGGCCAAACATTCAACCACCTCAGCATCAGATTCCCAAGGTAGGCTTTAAAAGAACAGGAAGTGTGAGGAAGCCGTGGTGGGCCAAACATTCAACAACCAAATACCTTTTGTTTAATATTTTTTGGGGAAAGCTCTAGAGTTGATGCAGTTGCTCCGTACTGTGTGTGTGTGTGCGTGCGTGCGTGCGTGCGTGCGTGCGTGCCACAGCATACCCCAGCCTAGACAGAGGACAGACATGAAGTGACATAGTAACACCCCTGTCCCCTCCAGTCCCTCAGAACAGCAGTGTTGAATTCTTCTCCCCAGATGCAGGCCCAATAAAACCATCATGGTCTCACACAGAGATAAGGTCAGACAGATGGGGTATCTCTCCATATGGGCCACTATTGCCCTCAGATTGGTTTTACACCTATGTTTGTTTGTCTGTCAGTAAGAAGTGATGGAGACTAGAGCAGGACAGTTATCTCTATAAGAAGTAGGAAGTAGTCTCAGGGTTAGTGTTGATGGTAGAGCAGGACAGTTATCTCTATAGAGCAGGACAGTTATCTCTATAAGAAGTAGGAAGTAGTCTCAGGGTTAGTGTTGATGGTAGAGCAGGACAGTTATCTCTATAGAGCAGGACAGTTATCTCTATAAGAAGTAGGAAGTAGTCTCAGGGTTAGTGTTGATGGTAGAGCAGGACAGTTATCTCTATAAGAAGTAGGAAGTAGTCTCAGGTTAGTGTTGATGGTAGAGCAGGACAGTTATCTCTATAGAGCAGGACAGTTATCTCTATAGAGCAGGACAGTTATCTCTATAAGAAATAGGAAGTAGTCTCAGGGCTAGTGTTGATGGTAGAGCAGGACAGTTATCTCTATAGAGCAGGACAGTTATCTCTATAGAGCAGGACAGTTATCTCTATGAGAAGTAGGAAGTAGTCTCAGGGTTAGTGTTGATGGTAGAGCAGGACAGTTACCTCTATAGAGCAGGACAGTTATCTCTATAGAGCGGGACAGTTATCTCTATAAGAAGTAGGAAGTAGTCTCGGTTTAGTGTTGATGGTAGAGCAGGACAGTTATCTCTATAGAGCAGGACAGTTATCTCTATAGAGCAGGACAGTTATCTCTATGAGAAGTAGGAAGTAGTCTCAGGGTTAGTGTTGATGGTAGAGCAGGACAGTTATCTCTATAGAGCAGGACAGTTATCTCTATAGAGCAGGACAGTTATCTCTATGAGAAGTAGGAAGTAGTCTCAGGGTTAGTGTTGATGGTAGAGCAGGACAGTTACCTCTATAGAGCAGGACAGTTATCTCTATAGAGCGGGACAGTTATCTCTATAAGAAGTAGGAAGTAGTCTCGGTTTAGTGTTGATGGTAGAGCAGGACAGTTATCTCTATAGAGCAGGACAGTTATCTCTATAAGAAGTAGGAAGTAGTCTCACAGTAGTGTGGGCGTGAGATAGGTCTTTCCTCAGATAGACCCATTGATATCTCCACAACCAAGCTAACGTACAACAACAAGATGTTGATGAAGTTTTTGCATTTTAGTCGACTGGTTGCAGAGCCTCAGGAGCTCAAGGTTTAGGAATCTTGTGTTCTAATGGCCAAGTTCCCATATAACAGGTTTCCTCCTCTCCCCTGGTTATATAATGGTGTTCCACACAGTGTGAGTGTCTCTCCTCCTCCTCTGTCATAGAAGTCTATGAAACGAGGCGCACTAAGCATTACATTTACCAAGATGACTATAATTGTATTTAAGTTGCAACTAAGAATATTGCTCTGGTCTAGTGTGTACAGTATGTTTCTATGTGCTTCTATCTACAGCACCAGCCGAGGATTACCAGGAGCAGTAGCACTGTGTTCCTTACATTACTAGTTACATTGTCATCCCACATTCAATTCCCTATAGCAGGGCTGTCTCCAGATGACTGCCATATCTGTCGCCTCGTAACTACATCATTATGACCAGTTGAGTACACACTGTCCCAACACACTTTCCTGATCCAGGGTGTTTTCAGAACACCACCAGTAAAGCTGTCTCATGGCTTTGGCTCCTGGCTGTGCCTGAGAAGAAAGGAGCTTAGAGAGAGAGAGAGATAAACATTTTGAGGTACATAGAGAGAGGGGGAGGAAGGGGGAAGTGGGGAAAGAGTTAGGTAGGGAAGGAAGTGGTGAAAATAGAATGAGAGCGAGGAGAGATGAAGGAGAGGGAGAGAGAGAGAGATGAAGGGGAGAGAGAGTGAGAGAGGGAGGGAGAAGAAAAAGGAGAGGTGCACAGAGAGAGGGGGGCGCAAGAGGAGAGAGGGGAGTGTTTCCGTAGCGATGTTTCCGTAGCGATATCCCCCTACCCTCAGAATGAGAGGTGATAATTGTGATAATTCACTGTATCACCATTCCAGTGGGTCAGAAGTTTACATACACTAAGTTGACTGTGCCTTTAAACAGCTTGGAGAATTCCAGAAAATTATGTCATGCCTTTAGAAACTTCTGATAGGCTAATTGACATCATTTGAGTCAATTGGAGGTGTACCTGTGGATGTATTTAAAGGACTACCTTCAAACTCAGTGCCTCTTTGCTTGACATTATGGGAAAATCAAAAGAAATCAGTCAAGACCTCAGAAAAAAAATTGTAGACCTCAACAAGTCTGGTTCATCCTTGGGAGCAATTTCCAAACGCCTGAAGGTACCACGTTCATCTGTACAAACAATAGTACGCAAGTATAAACACCATGGGACCATGCAGCCGTCATACCGCTCAGGAACGAGATGCGTTCTGTCTCCTAGAGATGAGCGTACTTTGTTGCGAAAATTCAAAAGGAATCCCAGAACAACAGCAAAGGACCTTGTGAAGATACTGGAGGAAACAGGTACAAAGTATCTATATCCACAGTTAAACGAGTCCTATATCGACATAACCTGAAAGGCCGCTCAGCAAGGAAGAAACCACTGCTCCAAAACCGCCATAAAAAAGCCAGACTACGGTTTGCAACTGCACATGGGGACAAAGATTGTACTTTTTGGAGAAATGTCCTCTGAAACAAAAATAGAACTGTTTGGCCATAATGACCATCGTTATGTTTGGAGGAAAAAGGGGGAGGCCTGCAAGCCAAAGAACACCATCCCAACCGTGAAGCATGGGGGTGGCAGCATCATGTTGTGGTGGTGCTTTGCTGCAGGACGGACTGGTGCGCTTCACAAAATAGATGGCATCATGAGGGAGAAAAATTATGTGGATATATTGAGGCAACATCTCAAGACATCAGTCAGGAAGTTAAAGCTTGGTCGCAAATGGGTCTTCCAAATGGACAATGACTCCAAGCATACTTCCAAAGTTGTTGCAAAATGGCTTAAAGGCAACAAAGTCAAGGTATTGGAGTGGCCATCACAAAGCCCTGACCTCAATCCCATACAAAATGTGTGGGCAGAACTGAAAAAGTGTGTGCGAGCAAGGAGGCCTACAAACCTGACTCAGTTACACCAGCTCTGTCAGGAGGAATGGGCCAAAATTCACCCAACTTATTGTGGGAAGCTTGTGGAAGGTTACCTGAAACGTTTGACCCAAGTTAAACAATTTAAAGGCAATGCTACCAAATACTAATTGAGTGTATGTAAACTTCTGACCCACTGGGAATGTGATGAAAGAAATAAAAGCTGAAATAAATTATTCTCTCTACTATAATTCTGACATTTCACATTCTTCAAATAAAGTGGTGATCCTAACTGACCTAAGACAATTTCTACTAGGATTAAACGCCAGGAATTGTGAAAAACTGAGTTTAATGTATTTGGCTAAGGTGTATGTAAACTTCCGACTTCAACTGTAGATTGAGACGACACACATTCACTTACGGATGACACACATTCACTTACGGATGACACACACACGTAAGCTAAGCATCAGACGCTCGTAGCCTCCTTGTCGTGTGGTAGAAATTCAGCTAAAGTACATCTGAGAAGGAAGTGCTGAGGTAAAGAGAAGAAAGAGTTGGAAACAGAGAAAAAGAGAGAGAAGAGTGAGAGAGAAAAAATGGAAAGAGATAGAGATACAAAACAGTGGGAAACAGAAAGAGTGAAAAAGAGAGAAAGAAAACATAAAAAGAGAAAGATACAGAGTGGGAAACGTAGAGAAATAAAAAAGGAGATAGAATGACTATTTTCTGCCTCCCCTGTGCTCTTGCTGCCAGGCATTTAACAGAAGTGGCTGAGTGCTGACCCATACTGAACCCGCAGGCTGGAGCAGGAGCGAGAGAGAGAGAACCAGAGAGCCAGGGTGTTTGAGCAGCTCAGTCCTCCCAGCCACGGGTCTCTTTGTCCCAGCCTCACAGAGGTCGGCACAGGAGGAGCCTGCAGAGCAGCTCAACCCTTTTAAAGTCTACCTGCCTTTCTTTACCCTTTCTTAACTCCAAGCCTCTCTAACTGCTAGGGGATGAGAGAGAGGGAGAGAGACAGGGAGAGAAAGAGGGGATGAGAGACAGCGAGAGAGAGGGAGAGAAAGAGCGAGAGAAAGAGAGCGAGAAAAAGGAGCACAAATGAACAAGAGGAGTGATGGGAGTGATGGCACAAAAGAATGACAGGAGAGGGAGAAAGAGAGTTGTGAGGAGGCCAGGTCTCTGAGCAGCTCAGCACTTCTCTTCCCTCCACCAAAGGCTTTAAGGGCCCAGCCGTGCCTGTCTTAAGTGCCAGTGTACCAGGGGGCATGGACGTGGCAGTCTGGCAGGGCTTAGACAGACTGGCTCCAGCTTAGGGAACACTAGGTCAGGAACACACAGCCATAGGCTCTGGCCCCCTAGTTTGCTACGTGGAGTAGAATGGTGTAGAACTTGAACCGTACAGCAGTTGTGCAGTGTGACGACTCAGAGTGCAGTAGAACTTCAATACTTGAACCCTAGCAATGTGACTTTGATGCTCCACTGAGCTAAATGGAACGGGGATGGATCAATGATGCATTATGGGTAGGATTTATTATTTAGGAGTGCTATGATGTACTTGGAGGATGGCCATTTCCTATAGGACAGTGGTTTCAGATGAACGTGCTCCAATGATATTAGATCAGTATTTCTGGTAGGGTATAGAGTGGGTTGTTTAGCACTTATAAGCACTTTTCATGGATAGCTTTTGTTTGATGTTAGAGTTGAGTGACAATATGGCAGACCACCTCCAAGCTAGTCATTGGACTGAATTCCAGTCAAATCAGATGTGTATAAAATGTTATTGAAAGGGGGAAAAAGGATGTCATTGATGTAACATTGCAGATTATTGAGAGTAGGCCAGCTCTGACAAACTGTGCCACAACTATATTGACAGCAGGGTGACATGTTCTCCTTGGTTGGTGTGGGAGCCTATAGGGACTCACGGTTCACAGACATGGTATGCTCTGATTGGATTTTTCACAGTAGGACAGTGGTCCAATTACAGGGCCTGTGTGGCTGGGGCACGGGCACCCTCTGCATCTGGTTTTCAGGGGAACTGGAAAGAGTGCCTGTGATGGAACGGGAGGGGTCAGGACGGGAGGGGGATGGGAGGGGAAGGGGAGGGGGACGGGAGGGGTCAGGACGAGAGGGGAACGGGAGGGGTCAGGACGGGAGGGGGATGGGAGGGGAAGGGGAGGGGGACGGGAGGGGTCAGGACGAGAGGGGAACGGGAGGGGTCAGGACGGGAGGGGAACGGGAGGGGTCAGGACGGGAGGGGAACGGGAGGGGTCAGGACGGGAGGGGAACGGGAGGGGTCAGGACGGGAGGGGAACGGGAGGGGTCAGGACGGGAGGGGAACGGGAGGGGTCAGGACGGGAGGGGAACGGGAGGGGTCAGGACGAGAGGGGAACGGGAGGGGTCAGGACGAGAGGGGAACGGGAGGGGTCAGGACGAGAGGGGAACGGGAGGGGTCAGGACGGGAGGGGAACGGGAGGGGTCAGGACGGGAGGGGAACGGGAGGGGTCAGGACGAGAGGGGAACGGGAGGGGTCAGGACGAGAGGGGAACGGGAGGGGTCAGGACGAGAGGGGAACGGGAGGGGTCAGGACGGGAGGGGAACGGGAGGGGTCAGGACGAGAGGGGAACGGGAGGGGTCAGGACGAGAGGGGAACGGGAGGGGTCAGGACGGGAGGGGGATGGGAGGGGAAGGGGAGGGGGATGGGAGGGGAAGGGGAGGGGGACGGGAGGGGACGGGAGGGGAACGGGAGGGGACGGGAGGGGAACGGGAGGGGGACGGGAGGTGGATGGGAGGGGAAGGGGAGGGGTCAGGACGGGAGGGGGATGGGAGGGGAAGGGGAGGGGGACGGGAGGGGAACGGGAGGGGACGGGAGGGGAACGGGAGGGGGACGGGAGGGGGATGGGAGGGGAAGGGGAGGGGTCAGGACGGGAGGGGGATGGGAGGGGAAGGGGAGGGGAACGGGAGGGGGACGGGAGGTGGATGGGAGGGGAAGGGGAGGGGTCAGGACGGGAGGGGGATGGGAGGGGAAGGGGAGGGGGACGGGAGGGGAACGGGAGGGGACGGGAGGGGAACGGGAGGGGGACGGGAGGGGGATGGGAGGGGAAGGGGAGGGGTCAGGACGGGAGGGGGATGGGAGGGGAAGGGGAGGGGAACGGGAGGGGGACAAGAGGGGTCGGGACGGGAGGGGGATGGGAGGGGAACGGGAGGGGACGGGAGGGGAACGGGAGGGGAACGGGAGGGGACGGGAGGGGGATGGGAGGGGAAGGGGAGGGGAACGGGAGGGGGACGGGAGGGGAACGGGAGGGGGACGGGAGGGGGATGGGAGGGGAAGGGGAGGGGTCAGGACGGGAGGGGGATGGGAGGGGAAGGGGAGGGGGACGGGAGGGGGACAAGAGGGGTCGGGACGGGAGGGGGATGGGAGGGGAACGGGAGGGGGACAAGAGGGGTCAGGACGGGAGGGGGATGGGAGGGGAAGGGGACTGGACGGGAGGGAGGGAGATGGGAGGGTGACAGGGGGGGTATAGGATGGGTACGGGAGGGGGACGGGAGGGGAACAGGAGGGGTCGGGAGGGGAAGGGGACAAGAGGGGGACGGGAGGGGAAGGGGGGGTATAGGATGGGTACGGGAGGGGGACGGGAAGGGGATGGGAGGGGTACGGGGGGAGGGGAAGGGGACTGGAGGGGGATGGGACAGGAGGGGGACGGGAGGTGGACGGGAGGGGGACAGGAGCCCTCATCAGGGAGACGGAGAGACAAGGAAAAGATTACTTAAGCTAAGTGGGCTAAACCAGTCTACTTTGAAACAAAAGTATACACCTCACACACATGGTTATGGGTTTAAAGAAAGAAGACACCTGTACCATGCAGACATACAGTTGAAATGTATTCAGTTTTGAGTTTGTATCCCAATATTATGCTTTATATACATCACAGAAGACTGAAATATAACAAAACCGTTTGACGTAGAAACACCAGATTTTCAGGAAGGTTTTTGAACTAATCTTTATTAATTATGAAATATATGCATTACAATGGGAGGCAGAGAGAGAGAGAGATGTGTGTCCTGTCCAAGGGCATCTGTCTGCAAGGGAGAGATGATATATGTAGATTTGATATCCCACCACACACATACCTCTCCCCATGATGCTAGTCAATCACGCTTCCCTTGCCCTTCCCCTGGCATCACCAGCCTCCCCGGTTGCCAGGCGCTGCCCACCACAGCCATGAATCTAACCCAGGCATCCGCTCTGGGCTACCGGAGAGGGCAAGCTAGCCTGCGGCCTTCCAGGCATGGTGGTCCTCTCTCTCTTTGTCAGTTACCTTGGCTACTCAGTGTTCAGTCCCTGTTTAGCTAAAGATCTATTAGTAATGCTAGAGCATAGAGTTATATAGAGTATATTCTACAGGTAACCTCCAACATAAAGTATTTTAACAGGGCATTGGGCCACCACAAGCCAAAAGAGCTTCAATGCACCTTGGCATAGATTCTACAAGTGTCTGGAACTCTATTGGCGGGATGCGACGCCATCCTTCCATGAGAAATTCCATCATTTGTTGTTTTGTTGATGGTGGTGGAAAACTCTCCAGAATCTCCCATAACTGTTTAATTGGGTTGAGATCTGATGACTGAGACAGCCATGTCATATGGTTTACATAGTTTTCATGCTCATCAAACCATTGAGTGACCACTCGTGGCCTGTGGATGGGGGCATTGTCATCCTATGGGGGCATAGCCATGGTAGCCAAAATAATGGGCTGCCCAGCATTTTTATACATGACCCTAAGCATGATGGGATGATAATTGCTTAATGAAATCAGAAACCACACCCTTGTTTCATTATACTTTGTATCCCTCATTTACTCAACTGCCCTATTATTTTGGCAGTTGCCTGTACATTCTGACTCACCAACATACCCAAGAGCTAGCTAATTATACTGGTGGAGGAGAAAAGCTCCCCACACTCACTCATGCATTATTGCTTCTCTAGAGAGACACATATCAACACATACTGTGTAGTGGACACACTTACACACACACACCCATACACACACACCCATACACACACACCCATACACACACACACACACACACACACACACACACACACACACACACACACACACACACACACACACACACACACACACACACACAGAAGGAGGGGAAGGGGAGAAGGAGAGGGAGGGGGAGAATGAGGGGGAAGGGAAAAGGAGGGGCAGAAGGAGAATGAGGGGGAGGGGATAAGGAGGGGAGGGGAGAAGGAGAGGAGAAGGAAGGGGAGAAGGAGAGGGAGAGGAGGGGAAAAGGTGAGGGAAGGGGAGAAGGAGATTGGATTGAGGATGGACAGTAGGAACACACATGCATGTAGTAGGTGCACACACACACACACACACACACACACACACATACACACAGTACCAGTCACACCGACTCATTCAAGGGATTTTCTTGATTTGTACTTTTTATACGTTGTAGAATAATAGTGAAGACATCAAAGCTATGAAATAACATATGCTGAGCACATGTTGGCTGCTTTTCCTTCACTCTGAGGTCCAACTCATCTCAAACCAGGTCATTTGAGCACTCCATCCCTCTTCTTCTAGGTCAAATAGCCCTTACACAGCCTGAGGTGTGTTTGGGGTCATTGTCCTGTTGAAAAACAAATGATAGTCCCACTAAGAACAAATCAGATGGGATGGCGTATTGCTGCAGAATGCTGTGGTAGCCATGCTGGTTAAGTGTGCCTTGAATTCTAAATAAATCACAGACAGTGTCATCAGCAAAGCACCCCCACACCATCACACCTCCTCCTCCATGCTTCATGGTGGGAACCACACATACGGAGATCATCTATTCACCTGCTCTGCGTCTCACAGAGACACGACGGTTGGAACCAAAAATCTCAAATTTGGACTCATCAGACCAAAGGACAGATTTCCACCAGTCTAATGTCCATTGCTCGTGTTTCTTGGCCAAGCAAGTCTCTTATTCTTATTGATGTCCTTTAGTAGTGGTTCAACCATGAAGGCTTGATTCACGCCGTCTCCTTTGAACAGTTGATGTTGAGATGTGTCTGTTACTTGAACTCTGCGAAGCATTAATTTGGGCTGCAATTTCTGAGGTCAGTTAACTCTAATGAACTTATACAGCAGAGGTAACTCTGGGTCTTCCTTTCCTGTGGCGGTCCTCATGAGAGCCAGTTTTATCATAGCGCTTGATGGTTTTTCCAAATTGACTGACCTTTATGTCTTAACGAGTTGATGGACTGTCATTTCTCTTTCCTTATTTTAGCTATTCTTGCCATAATATGGACTTAGTATTTTACCAAATAGGGCTATCCTCTGTATACCACCCCACCTTGTAACAACACAACTGAAATGTCTCATGCGCATTAAGAAGGAAAGAAATTCCACAAATTCACTTTTATCAAGGCACACCTGTAAATTGAAATGCGTTTCAGGTCATGAAGCTGGTTGAGAGAATGCCAAGAGCGTGCAGAGTTGTCATGAAGGCAAATGGTGGCTACTTTGAAGAATCTCAAATATAAAATATATTTTGATTTGTTTAACACTTTTTTTGGTTACTACATGATTCCATATGTATTATTTCATAGTGTTGATGTCTTCGCTATTATTCTACCATGTAGAAAATAGTAAAAATAAAGAAAAACCCTTGAATGAGTAGGTGTGTCCAAACTTTTGACTGTTACTGTAGGTAATCACACTCTTTTACTGCATCATAGCTGCAACTAAAACCCACTCAGGGCACCCCTTGAAAGTGCATTGCGTAATTTATTCTTACAGTGGAGGTGGGTCAAAACAGATCCACATGGACCCAAACACTCTTTTTTATATATACGCACTACCATTCAAAAGTTTGGGGTCACTTAGAAATGTTCTTGTTTTTGAAAGAAAAGCTAATTTTTGGTCCGTTAAAATAACATCAAATTGATCAGAAATACAGTGTAGACATTTAATAGTACCCGCAAAACACCAGTCTCAACGTCAACAGTGAAGAGGCAACTCCGGGATGCTGGCCTTCAAGGCAGAGTTGCAAAGAAATAGCCATATCTCAGACTGGCCAATAAAAAGAACAGATTAAGATGGGCAAAAGAACACAGACACTGGACAGAGGAACTCTGCCTAGAGGCCAGCATCCCGGAGTCGCCTCTTCACTGTTGACATTGAGACTGGTGTTTTGCGGGTACTATTTAATGAAGCTGCCAGTTGAGGACTTGTGAGGCATCTGTTTCTCAAACTAGACACTCGAATGTACTTGTCCTCTTGCTAAGTTGTGCACTCCCACTCCTCTTTCCATTCTGGTTAGATCCAGTTTGTGCTGTTCTGTGAAGAGAGTAGTACACAGCGTTGTACGAAATCTTCAGTTTCTTGGCAATTTCTCGCACGGAATAGCCTTCATTTCTCAGAACAAGAATAGACTGATGAGTTTCAGAAGAAAGCTATTTGTTTCTGGCCATTTTGAGCCTGTAATCGAACGCACAAATGCTGATGCTCCAGATACTCAACTAGTCTAAAGAAGGCCAGTTTTATTGCTTCTTTAATCAGGACAACGGTTTTCAGCTGTGCTAACATAATTCATAAAGGGTTTTCTAATGATCAATTAGCCCTTTAAAATGATAAACTTGGATTAGCTAACACAACGTGCCATTGGAATACAGGAGTGATGGTTGCTGATAATGGGCCTCTGTTCACCTATGTAGATATTCCATATAAAATCTGCCTTTTCCAGATACAATAGTCATTTGCAACATTAACAATGTCTAGACTGTATTTCTGATCAATTTGATGTTATTTTAATGGACCAAAAAAATTTGCTTTTTTCAAAAACAATGACATTTCTAAGTGACCCCAAACTTTTGAATGGTAGTGTATATATATATTTTTTTAACCTTAATTTAACTAAGCAAGTCAGTTAAGAACCCGGCCAAACCTGGACGACGCTGGGCCAGTTGTGCGCCACCCTATGAGGCTCTCAATCACGGCTTGGGGCCTCCGCTTGTCGTTTGTTGATCCTGCTGCAGTTATTTTCCACTCGTTGTTGTTGACGAGACTTTGCTCAAGGGGCTGTTTCCGCTATTGTGTTTGCCATTGTGGAGCTAAAACACACGCGCTTAGTCACACACACACACACACACAATCTATTATTGATTCTAACACACACATATGCGCGCACACACACACACACACACACACACACACAGATACACACAGGCATTTTACAAGCATTTTGCTACACCCACAATAACATCTGCTAAACACGTGTATGTGACCATTAAAATTCGGTTTCATTTGATTTGAGGCGCGCACACACACACTCCACTGTCGATGCTTAACACGCCCCCCTCCTGCATCTTCCCCATTTCTGATTAGTCAAACACCTGGGGGCTCCCTGGGGAGCGGGGATGTGAGAGGACGATATTCTTAAACCCTAAATCCCCCCTTCTATCTTCCCTCGGCAGCTATGGAGGAAGGGATGGCAAGAATAATGAAGTAATAAACGTGATAATGGATGGCATGGGCAGATATACCCCAGATGACTTTTAATCTCCTCATTGTAATCTAATTATGGACTTTGTGCTATTTTGGTGGGAACCCCTGCTTGTCAACCTCCCTCTACTGAGAGGAGACACAGTGCTTCGTAGGACATTTCCTTGAGGTAAATCCATGATCTAACCTGATAAATTTCCCCTACATAGATTAAGATCAAAGATTACTTCAAGGGAGGAAGAAAGGACAGATGCCGTATAGAAAAACGATATTTTGAGAAAAGCCATGGAGTTTTAATAAAATGTCTGCAGTGGTCAGATACTACCACTAGAGGGAGGGCTTTATAACTCGGAGATGCTGAACTAGGTTGTTCAATGTTTAGTAGAAGGGAGGGTTTTAGTTGCCAGACTGCCTAAGGCATGCCTCTTTCGATGCTGTGCCCAGTCTCTGGTAATGACAGGGAGGGAGGGAGGGAGGGAGGGAGGGAGGGAGGGACTAGGAGACGGATATGTCTAGGGAGAGAGGAGAACACACCCTCACGTATTGATTCATCTTACTAAGGACCACTGCCTCCCACTACAGTATTTATTTTCTTTTTCTCTTTCTCTCTCTCATCCTCTTTCTGTTTATCCTTCTCTCTGTCGCTGCATCTCTCCATCTTTGCCTCTGTGTGCATCTCCCTCTAATCTGCTTAGCTGCAGAGTGCTGGCATTGCTGTTAAATGGGTTGTGAGTGGAGAGAGGAGCTCTATAATTGCAGCACTGGCTTTGCACAGGCCAATCTCCTACGGTTACCTGGAGAATCTCATGTGAGCTATACGACACACACACTCTCACACACACCCCTTGTCTGGCCTGCATGTTGTGCTGCATGCAAATTATTGTGACTCATGTTTTCCCCCTACACCTTCTGAAAGTCTCACCTCTTTCTCCAATTCCATGCTCACTATCTGTCCGTCTGTCATCCCTCCCTTCGCCGTCTTTGTTTCTCTCCCCTCCTCCTTTCCACCTCTTCTCGTCCCCTCCGTCACCCTGTCAGGTCTATACCCTCTCCTCCACACTCTTTCCTGCCTTCTCTCTTTCTCTCTCTCTCACACACACACACAGACATACCTCTCCGTAGTTGACATCTTGTACTGCACACACAGGCCTGTGTATAGAGACCCCTGGGGAGTGGACCTGGGTACTGCAGAACTGAGTGTGTATATAAAGCACTGTAGTGATTAGAAGGGCAAAGAGAAGCGCAATTAGCTACGTAGTCAAGGACAAACGGCACGTAATCAATCTACCCACGCCTTACACCCCTACCCCTTACGTTACGCCCCTACCTTTTACCTGACCACGGCTATAGCAGCTCCAGCAACATCCATGTTGCAGCACATGAATTACAGTACAGCGCTCGGGAGTGTTAATACGCCGTCTTTCAGGCTTTCTTGTCTAATGTGTCTTCTCACCCCAGGCATCACTATATAGCTGCAGAAGCTCTCAGGATCCTGACTCTAAACTGTCTGATCCAGAGGTGGAGTTTGATTGAAACGATGAGGGAGATAATAATTTTAGCTCTGGCTAAATGCTATCGTGCAGTTTAATGGAACAGAAATGAAGTGCTTTTGACATGCTGATGAGACGATGGCAATTATACCGCTGACGAGCCCCTGATTATTACGCTGGGGAAAAAAGCCCTTGATATGTTACGGATGTATGAAACAACAGAGCTCAAATCCACCGAGGTCTTTCAAGTTACCCAAATGTGAACAAGTTGGAATTAGTGTTGCGTTATGAGATTTGCCGTTTCTGAGTTGAGCACAGAGACTTGCCTCGAAGGATGGTTGCGTGGGATCTCGAACAAAAAATGTCTTCCTGGTATTAACCATGAAATGTGTTAAGGACTCTGTGCTTGGGTCAGAGTTAATGATGAACACATGAACATGTTTGAATAATGCAATGGTGATGTTAATGCATATGATATTGCTAGAAATGAATGCTTTTTATTTTGGGGTTTGACATATGTTATGGATTAGTAGTATTGATTTAATTGATGTTATTGATTTTCACTGTCCACCAAGCTATTAACTTTGCCAGGTATCCATTTATACTAATAGACTATTTCTAAATTATTCATAAATATGTTTAACTGATCGGACTCATAACCAAAACAACAATTTAAACCTGAGGTAACTAGAATGCTGTCTAACCAATCCAAACCAGTCCGCAAAAAGCTACTACTTCCTGAAACTACATAAAGCTGATTTTAACATACATAACCTTGCTAAACCTTTTGCCATGTTGCCCTTTCTCTAACCTTTAACTTTTGAACCTTTGACCTTCCAGATATTAACCTGCTGTCCTCTGTCTTTTCCAAATTCTCTAAAGGGAACTTTGATAATGAACGCCTGGCTATTGCTAGACAAAGAATCCCATACCGGCTTGGTCGGGTAGTTGACGAGTGGCTACTCGACAAAGGTAACTAAAAAAAAAAACTTAACACTCCACTAATGACCTAACCACTTAATCACCGATAACCACTGCTCTGGAGGAGGTGCAGTCCACGCAACAAAGGTGGATGTGATTGGCACTTTCCGGTTCCCCTGATTCACATATGTCCAATGCGATTGGACTATGACCATACTCATCAGTCTCAATTCACCATTCAGTAGTACATGAATAACACATTTAAACATGTAACTATTGCAACATTAGCATATCTACTACAGTTGTACTGTACACTTCAGCAGATTTCAGTTCTTATCCCCTGAATGCAACTACTTAGATCTGCTCATTCTATCTTGTAATTGGCCACATTGAAGTTTGCAAATTGATCCCAACCTCCCTTATTAATAATCATATGATGCTACAGTACCTTACACATTCTTCATAGCATTACAATGAAGGTACTGAACTACAGAGTCAGTAGTAAGGGTTACAATAGACAGGGGAACCGTGTCCAAGGCACCTTGACATGGGGCTGCATCTCTTCAGAGTCCTAACTTACCAATAACCCCAACATAACCCCCCAGTAACCAACCAGACAAGATGGAAATAGACAGTTCCTATTGGTTCCCTTCTGCTTCACTTCCTGTGTCTGTTGTTTGCTGTTGTGAAGTTGCATTAATTATGGTGATTATTATTCAAATTCCTATTCACAAAAGTGACAAATGGAGAAAGAAACAACAACTACTTAATTCTTTTTTGACACTCCGGAGAAAAGTAGCCACCTGAAAGTCATTAAAAGTTAAAGGGACTGTTTAATGTATTTTATGGACTTTGCTAATAAGCCTACAGTTTGTTGTGTCAGCCTCATTCTGCCCGGCAACAATGAGCACGATCGATCTGCAGTTTGGATCTGACTAAAAGTGACGACTCTTTAACCCTTTGAGTGCCAAACATCCCCGACCTCTTTGTCCTGTGTCTTGTGTTTGTGCCGCTGAATGGTGGTTGATTCTAAAAACTCCCCCAACGGAGGTGTGGCCTTTATTAATACTCCTCCCCTCCCCCTTTCATTCCATCTCTCTGGCGACAGTTACCACAGTCACACCACAATATCAGCCATTTTAAATCAGTGCTAGCTAGTTTCGCTGTCATAGCACAATAATGGGCCGTCCACACCTAGCAGGATAACTAGCGATAACTATGGGGTGTAGATGGGCCTTATTAAGTCACATAAAACGGTACTTCAGAAGTACTGAGAGTCGGGCTCTTAGCAACGTTTTAATGCTACTTATTTTATGACTGCTAGTTTCAGTCCGCATATTGGTTAGTTGACTCAGATTCAAATGCGTTGATATCAGCCGTCACAACACAGTCAAATATGACTCATTGAGGGAAACGAGTCGAAGTTATGAATCTCTACGGTTCTCTGAAAGCTTCGCCCACGTTTTGTATTCCGTTTGTGTGACTAATAATTGTGCCATGAATTAATCACATTTTACATCTTCTAATTAGCTGCAGGCAGGCTGTTCTTTGAAATAGTGTTGTAAGTGATTATACATATACGAGAAAAGATTCGACATAAACTCATTTATATTTATGTGAGAGTCAAACAAGATAATTCAGCTTTCCCATGTTCATTTGATAAAAACAGGAGCAGTAAACTGCTCATTTCATGTCATTTGGATTAATAGGTCAAATTAACATGTTGGATAGAATCAGAATATCACAACCCGAATCAGCTGAACAAAAACACATATTTAAAAATCCTACATTAATGAGGATGATTTGATGTTAAATACCGACCAGATTTAGGGAAAAATAATGACATCACAATAAGTACCAAAGAGTCAACAGTGCCAGAGAAGGCTGAGGAGGCCAGTATAGAAACGCAGGTACCAATAAAGAAGATGATGGAGGGAGGGGAGGTTCAAACTCAAAGGGTTAAAGTTCAAGTTACTTTGCTATGGAAACAGACAGAGATGACTCATGAGACCTAAACGAAGCAGAATCTAACCACATGACAGCAAACCAAACTCAACCCACGCTAATTACTGAGGGCTGACTCTCCCCACACCACTCCCATCTCCACAACACTATGAACAGAAGGCCAGTATGTTATTGACAATCACACCAAAAACATTCCTGTGGAGGATCTGTCTTACCTTCTGGGCCGTAGCTAGCACACAGCCAAGAAGCCCTCAGTCATAACCCGGTTATAAACATCTCTAACATCAAATAAAAAAAAAAGTAATTTTATTGGTCGCATACACATTCTTTTGTAGATCTTATTGCAGGTGTAGCGAAATGCTTACGTTTGAGCTCAATTGGAACTGTCTAAGTTCCTCCCAAACCTAGAACAGACAGGATACTTAGACAGGACTCTACGACAGGATACTAAGACAGGATACTTAGACAGGATATTAACAACTAAACTGCTAACTAAGTGCTTTGCTAACCCTAAACCATGCCCAAGTAGTGTCAGAATACCCGACTCTCCCCTCACCCCTCCCCACCCCCCGAAACTCAGAGGGTTAAAAACAAACCAATTAACTTGAACACCAAATTCTAAGCATTGCATCTGAATCAAATTTTTGTTGCAAGTTTGGGATGAACCCTGCTACTACACAAGTGCTTCTTTGAGCGTAAAGTTACAAGACTATAAGGTCCCTTTAACATTTACTGTCCCACATTAAATATGTTTGTGCCATTTGTTAATGAACAAAAATGTGTTAAATGATATGTCAATCATATTTGTTGTGTGGGGTGTACAATGCTGTGTGTTGAATGTGTATGTATGTATGTATGTATGTATGTATGTATGTATGTATGTATGTATGTATGTATGTATGTATGTATGTATGTATGTATGTATGTATGTATGTATGTATGTATGTATGTATGTATGTATGTACTGTATGAATGAAAGAGAGTTTATCGTGTGGAGATTGCTGCCTGGTCTGTAATAGTCCAGAATGCATATATCTTATAGGGTTGGTCCTCCACACACCCCTGTTATGAAACTGTGGTCCAACCCTTAAATGGTCACAGAGGGTATTCATTGCTTCAGATGTCTTGACCAGAGTGAAGCATACGTCAGCCCAGTGTGTCTCCTGAACACATTGTCAGTCTGTGGTCAGTGTGGTCAGTGTGGTCAAGTCTGAGGAACTGTATGACCACAGAGAATGGACATTTGTTCTCATTGATGTAAAAACTAGCTGGGGTAACTAGAGGAATGAAGAGTGGTTTATTTTGTGGCATAAAGATTGCATGAGATTGCATGCTACCTTAGAGCAATACACTTCCCCTAAAGTCATGTGTGGAGTAGAATCAAGCAGAGGAAAAGGTAGGTAACACACACACTCACACGCTTATCAATGCTCCCAACAGACTTTACTGGCTGAAGCAGGGAGGGCTTAATAGGTATTACAATATCTCCCCTAGCCCAGAGCTGGCTGTTGGATCACACATCTCAGTGTGCAGCTCTCGTTCTCTGTTCTCCTCCAGACTTTGAGGCAGATCAGAGAGAACATCTCTGGCCCTCCCAGGGCCTGCTGAATAAATCCAAAATGGCAGCACCTATAGGTATTCAATGGAGGGGGGAAAATAAGAGACTCAAAAGTTTTTAGCAGCTCAATCCAACCAAACTCGCTCGGATGTGCCCTCCTTTTCCCTTGTGCCTCGTTTCTCTCTCTCTCTCTCTCTTTCTCTCTCTCTCTCTCTCCCTCTCTCTCTCGCCTCATATCCAGCACCCCAAATCCTCTGCTGTTTTCTATCCCCCTCACCTCTCTCTCTCTCCCTCCCTTTTCTTTGTCTCATCCTCGCAAGTCTTGGCACCGCAAACTCCCAATGACAGCACATCCTCTTTTCTAGAACAAGAATGAGAGACTGTTTCCTAATCTCTCTGGGGAGAGAGTGGAGAGGGAGAAGAAAATAGAGATGACAAATAACCAGTGAGAATCGATTTCCCTTGTTCTCTGCTTTTTGCCAATGAGGTACATTTACTTCCTGGCTTTCCTCCCATATATTCCAGTCAGAGAGAAGAGAAGAATACCCAGAGCTACAGTTTAAAATGGGAGCATTGTGGAGTACATCTGGGTTTAGGGAGGATGCCTGGGAGCATTGTGGAGTACATCTGGGTTTAGGGAGGATGCCAAACCCTCTGTTTCAATTAAGGACCTGAAGGGAATGGCCAGAGACTTGTTTAGGTGGATGAGACTGGAAGGGAGGGAGTGAAGGAGGAACACAACACACCACAAGGCCTTTGTGTCAACAGTGGTGCCTGGCTGTCATCTAGTGAGTGATTGAGGCTTAATGTTCAGTGATTAATGGTCTGGTTCAGGCTCCCCCTTTCTCCCTAATCGAGAATGATCGAGTCCTCCCACTCGATACCAGAGCCAAGGCCCAAATCAACCCCTCCTGGCTGGGCACCCATCCAGACAGGGCATGCGTGAGCCTGGCTTTATTACAGAGATTTTTCAACCCGGGCCTCTCACCAGTGGGGCCGGCTCTGTGGCCCCTGCAGGCCCCTCCAGGCCGCCCACGGCAAGTTTATTTGGCTCGCATGTCGCCTGCTCCTCTTTCACCTCTTTTCATTCACTCTTTTTCTTTTAAGTGGCAGCGAGACACCGTTTCCTCCTGGCTTAAATAATGGGGCACTTTGGCTCTGTTATTTATCTGTCCCCTACCATGAAATGGCCTGGAACAGCACCGTTGCAGCTGGAGTGACTGGAGAAATAGGATCTGTCCCGAGCTCACCGATATGCTCTTCAGCACTTCTTAGATCTCTCCAGATATGGAATGATATGGAAAAAGCCAGTACCCCTGTCCTATCTAGTGTACTGTACCCAATCTGGAGTCCTCCTGTACCTACCCAACACAGTCTGTCTCTATCTATGTCCCCTGGCTTTCTTCCAATGTCGCTGTCACGTCTACTCCCGCTCCTCCTCGCTGGCGCTCGTTGCCGCCAGTTTACCCATCGTTACGCACACCTGCCACCTTCGTTACGCGCACCTGCGCCTCATGACACTCACCTGGACTCCATCACTTTCTTGATTACCTCCCTATATCTGTCACTCCCCCTTGGTTCTTTCCTCGGGTGTTACTGACTCTGTTTCGGTTTCATGTCTGTACGCTTTTCCTGTTTCTTGTTTTGTACCGTGTTCTATTTATTTATTCAACGATTCACTCCCTGTACTTGCTTCCCGACTCCCAGCGTACACGTTACAGTCACGTGCATTCTGGCCCTCGCCGTCCTTTGTCAAACACAATTAATTCACAACGTGACCAAATCGCCTACTTTTCCATTGGAATAAAAAAAAAGTGAAAGACTTAATTAGCAAAGAGCACCTTGTGCTAAAGAGATAACTACTACCCACTTCATAATCAACTCTGTCTGCAGCGCACCCCATTCTCTCTTGGCTCGGAGGCCAGAAAAGAGGGGGGGGAACAGGGAGAAAACCCTGTGTTTTTTTAGATAATTATTGAATTCTGGAGTGGAGGGAGGGAATCACCAATGGACAGAGCCATTTGAAAACTTCTCAGTGTAAATGTTCCAAGCTTCTGTCAATCAAAACCCCCAAACAGTGCTTACGCAGTGGAGGAGCCTGGGTAATCCCTCCATCCGCTCTACTAGCCGAGTCGCCACCGCAAACACTTAATAAGATGGTAGCCTCTTCTTCTGTGCCCGCTTGTCCCTCCCTCTCTCCTGGATAATCAGAAAGAGAGGTAACATAACGATGTTGGAGAGAAAGAGTCACCTCGTCTCCACTTCCAATACCTCCCTCTGATCCTTCCCACTAGGGTTCCGTTAGATCCAGAACAGCCCACCTTCCTCTTGCCACTCTCCCCCACCTTAGCCACTTGGAAGGGGGCTAAGCTGTGTTCAAGCCACCCCCTCCGCTCCACATTAAGGTTGTAGTCTTTCTCTCATTACCTCAGTCTTCAGACAGGCAATCTGTGCATAAGGCAGCCGAGCGTGGCCCCGGACACAGCCCACTCCTCCACGGCTTCGTGGGCTCAGCCACTAATTGACGGCTCATCTGAAAACCCTGGCCTTTTTTTCTCTCGTCAAGCGTTTAAACATAGGAGGTGGATGGATACACAGATGTAGATGCACTACGCCCCTGTGAGCGATTCTCTTCTGGTCACTGGAGAGTGGAGCAGTGATACAGTTGACGTGAACAGGTTTCCCATGGATCAATCAGCAGAGTCCTGTGGTTTTTCTTGGCCTAGCTGCTTTGTTAGCAGTATGATTAGTTAACAAGAAAAGGAGAGGGGAAAGCTTGCGTTGTATGATTCACTGAAGTTGTATCACTCCTACGTGCATTTAGCTAGCACATCAGTGGACACATTCTCTCCATCTCTCCCTCTGTTACATTAACTCTCCTCCTTTCTCTCCCCTGGGTTCTCTCTCATCTTCTCTCTCCCCTTCTCTCAAAATGTTCTTCTCTCCATCATGGTTGACACTCTCTCTCCCTTTGTTTTACAAACTCCTTCCTCCTTTCTCTCCCTTGATTTATTTTTTATTCTCTCACTCTCAACCTTTTTTTCCTTTCCATAATCCCCGGTTAACACTCTTTTCGTGCCCTTTCTCACTCCTCTCCTTTATCAGGCCTGTCATGTCTCTCTCTCCCTCCCTCCCCTGACTCTATGACATACCATCCTCAGCCTGTTATCTTCCTTTAGTCCTCGTTTGTCTCCCTCCCTCCATCTCCTGTCCTTTCATGTCCCAATTCCCCCTTCTTTCTTCTATGTCATAAGGTTAACTCGTATGGTTAACTCGTGTGGTTAACTCGTCTAGGCTATAGTCTCTCTGGGTGTCTTAAAGCACTGTCTGTCTCCATTCATTTTAGATGGAAATAAAAAGAGAAATCATGAAGATGGTAAGAATGATTGTAAAACCACAGATCTTTCTTTCACCATAAGTCTGGCTCTCTTTCTCCCTCACAGATTCAAATGTTGGGGTTTTGTTTATTTGATCGTTTCAAACAAGGTAGGCCTACACATAAAAAATGATGCATTGATTAAGAATCAGGAAGTGTTATTGCCATTGTGCTCCTCTTTCATGATAGCGTTTGGCATATGTGGCGGGTAAAAAAAAACAGAAGCTAAAATGGCAGGTCAATTACGTTATTTAGTCATATTAAAACACAACAATATACACATAACATACACAAAGGAACACTATTCGGCACCAAGATCATCATTATATCTTATTAATTGATTATCTTAGTGTGCCTAGGCTTCCGGGACCCCCCGAAAAAAACACCAGAAGAAATCACTTAAGGAAATGTGTAATCTCATAATATGAATAGTATTCAATGACCTTGTTTTATTTCATCATTCCGTTGTTCCATATAACCACTAATTTCACAACAACCGCCAACGGGTACAACTGCAGAGTCAATCTTTTTTCATTTCCGTATGTTAACAATTGGGAGATTTACAACACCTAGAACAGTTCAGCCCGTCTCGACATTTCCTCACACAGAGAAATAGCACACCCCTCCTTCCCCGCTACACAAGGGGATCATAGCATTGGGCTAGGGGATTGTTACCACATCTTTCACCTTCTAGCCGCCCTGCTAGGCTATCAGCCGCTAAGATCTGGTGTGATTCGCCGTTGTCGCAGGTGATTGCCTCCACGCCCCCTTTCCCTTTACTCAGACGCTCCATTTATGGAGCGAGGAGCATTCATTGCTTCCCTGATCCTCTCTCGTCTCAGAGCAACCAAGCGACTGGGACTATTTTCCTGGGTGCAACACTAATGAGTGATAAAGTGTGAGGCCTTAGAGAAGGTCGTGATGAGGCCGGAGTGTTACGACGCTTCGCTCTCTACAGCATTTCTCATTCTCCCCTCTTATTCTCCTGTAAATCACTTCCTTTATATCACTCTTTCTCTTGGCTTTCTAGCATGTTCTCTGTCTACATGGTTTCCCTGGTCCCTAGTGCTATTCTTACCCCCAGTGCTAGCTAGCTAGTGTCATCACGTCAGTCAAATAGACTGGATGTCCCCCCTCACGGATTAGAACACAACATCCATGTGGATTCAGCAGAGGACAAAGACAATACAGCCATGTTTTAATGATAGAGGGAGAGGAAGAGGAAGCTGGGAACAGAGAAGAGCTACAGCCATGTTCTAATGATAGAGGAAGCTGGGTACAGAGAAGAGCTACAGCCATGTTCTAATGATATAGGAAGCTGGGGAGAGAGGAGCTACAGCCATGTTCTAATGATAGAGGAAGCTGAAGCTGGGTCCAGAGAAGAGCAACAGCCATGTTTTAATGATAGAGGAAGAGGAAGCTGGACACAGAGAAGAGCAACAGCCATGTTCTAATGATAGAGGAAGAGGAAGCTGGACACAGAGAAGAGCTACAGCCATGTTCTAATGATATAGGAAGCTGGAGGCAGAGAAGAGCTATAGCCATGTTCTAATGATATAGGAAGCTGGGTACAGAGAAGAGCTACAGCCATGTTCTAATGATAGAGGAAGAGGAAGCTGGGAGCAGAGAAGAGCTACAGCCATGTTCTAATGATAGAGGAAGCGGAAGCTGGGTCCAGAGAAGAGCAACAGCCATGTTCTAATGATAGAGGAAGTAGAAGCTGGACACAGAGAAGAGCTACAGCCATGTTCTAATGATAGAGGAAGAGGAAGCTGGGCCCGTGGAAAAGAGCTACAGCCATGTTCTAATGATAGAGGAAGCTGGGTACAGAGAAGAGCTACAGCCATGTTCTAATGATAGAGGAAGAGGAAGCTGGGTCCAGAGAAGAGCAACAGCCATGTTCTAATGATAGAGGAAGCTGGGCACAGAGAAGAGCTACAGCCATGTTCTAGTGATAGAGGAAGAGGAAGCTGGAGACAGAGAAGAGCTACAGCCATGTTCTAATGATAGAGGAAGAGGAAGCTGGGTCCAGAGAAGAGCTACAGCCATGTTCTAATGATATAGGAAGAGGAAGCTGTGAACAGAGAAGAGCAACAGCCATGTTCGAATGATAGAGGAGAAGGAAGCTGGACGTGGAGAAGAGCTAAAGCCATGTTCTAATGATAGAGGAAGAGGAAGCTGTGAACAGAGAAGAGCTACAGCCATGTTCTAATGATAGAAGAAGAGGAAGCTGGGGAGAGAGGAGCTACAGCCATGTTTTAATGATAGAGGAAGAGGAAGCTGGAGACAGAGAAGAGCTACAGCCATGTTCTAATGATATAGGAAGCTGGGTACAGAGAAGAGCTACAGCCATGTTCTAATGATAGAGGAAGAGGAAGCTGGGCACAGAGAAGAGCTACAGCCATGTTCTAATGATAGAGGAAGAGGAAGCTGGAGACAGAGAAGAGCTACAGCCATGTTCTAATGATAGAGGAAGAGGAATCTGGGAGCAGAGAAGAGCTACAGCCATGTTCTAATGATATAGGAAGCTGGGTACAGAGAAGAGCTACAGCCATGTTCTAATGATAGAGGAAGCTGGAGACAGAGAAGAGCTACAGCCATGTTCTAATGATAGAGGAAGAGGAAGCTGGGGACAGAGAAGAGCAACAGCCATGTTCTAATGATAGAGGAAGCTGGATGTGGAGAAGAGCTAAAGCCATGTTCTAATGATAGAGGAAGAGGAATCTGGGCACAGAGAAGAGCTACAGCCATGTTCTAATGATAGAGGAAGAGGAAGCTGGGGACGTGGAAAAGAGCTACAGCCAGGCTCCCTGCCTGTGCCATCAAACCCCTACAACTCATCCAGAACGCCGCAGCCCGTCTGGTGTTCAACCTTCCCAAGTTCTCTCACGTCACCCCGCTCCTCCGCTCTCTCCACTGGCTTCCAGTTGAAGCTCGCATCCGCTACAAGACCATGGTGCTTGCCTACGGAGCTGTGAGGGGAACGGCACCTCCGTACCTTCAGGCTCTGATCAGGCCCTACACCCAAACAAGGGCACTGCGTTCATCCACCTCTGGCCTGCTCGCCTCCCTACCTCTGAGGAAGCACAGTTCCCGCTCAGCCCAGTCAAAACTGTTCGCTGCTCTGGCACCCCAATGGTGGAACAAGCTCCCTCACGATGCCAGGACAGCGGAGTCAATCACCACCTTCCGGAGACACCTGAAACCCCACCTCTTTAAGGAATACCTGGGATAGGATAAAGTAATCCTTCTAACCCCCCCCCCCCCTTTAAAAGATTTAGATGCACTGTTGTAAGTGGTTGTTCTACTGGATATTATAGGTGAATGCACCAATTTGTAAGTCGCTCTGGATAAGAGCGTCTGCTAAATGACTTAAATGTAAATGTAAATGTAAATGTTCTAATGATAGAGGAAGAGGAAGCTGGGGACAGAGAAGAGCTACAGCCATGTTCTAATGATAGAGGAAGAGGAAGCTGTGAACAGAGAAGAGCAACAGCCATGTTCTAATGATAGAGGAAGAGGAAGCTGTGAACAGAGAAGAGCAACAGCCATGTTCTAATGATAGAGGAAGTAGAAGCTGGAGACAGAGAAGAGCTACATGTCAAGTGTGTGAGAGAAAAGGAGATGCAGGGAGAGAGACAAGAGAGATTGTGAGATTGACAAATAAATATAAGGCAAGCACCTAAGTGACTTCAGTGCAGAGGGACGTCCATCACTCTAGAGTCGGCAGGGCTGAAGGACGTCCATCACTCTAGAGTCGGCAAGGCTGAAGGACGTCCATCACTCTAGAATCGGCAGGGCTGAAGGACGTCCATCACTCTAGAGTCGGCAAGGCTGAAGGACGTCCATCACTCTAGAATCGGCAGGGCTGAAGGATGTCCATCACTCTAGAATCGGCAGGGCTGAAGGATGTCCATCACTCTAGAGTCGGCAGGACTGAAGGACGTCCATCACTCTAGAGTCGGCAAGGCTGAAGGACGTCCATCACTCTAGAATCGGCAGGGCTGAAGGACGTCCATCACTCTAGAATCGGCAGGGCTGAAAGACGTCCATCACTTTAGAGTCGGCAGGGCTGAAAGACGTCCATCACTTTAGAGTCGGCAGGGCTAAAGTTATTTAGGTAGTAGTGTGTGTCGTCCTGAATGCCTGCTTTAATGAGGACCAGCTAGTGGCTGTCACCTCCCTTCCCAGCCTTTAGAGCCTGGGCCCCGGGCCCTAGGGCCATTATGTGCCCATCATCATAAGGGCCCAGAGAGAGAGGAGACCAGGGAGCTGACACCTGATCCAACACTCAAATTGGTACAATAAACTCTCATTAATGCTGCCCAGCCCTGTCCACCGTTAGATCACACACACTTACACACACACTCACACACACTCACACACACACTCACACACACCCATCACACACACACTCACACACACCCATCACACACACACGCAGAGGAAAAAACCTTCTGTTCCAAATGGCTACCTATCACACGTACAGGTAAAGGTCACCTTGATGACACGTCTCAGACAGCTCACGCATGTTATTATGCGAGCGGTCATGCACACACACACACACCTGGTTGTGTCATATTAAGCAGACTGATTGCCAGTTGTGCCAAGACCTTCACCTCTCTCCTCTCCCTTCCTCTAAACCCTCCCAGGCTAAATTGGCTCTGAAGTGACACGTCAGTTTCAATTTAACCCGGCAGGCCCCAAAACAATAACTTCATCAGCCCCTGTTAAAGTCTCCTTTCCATCGGACAGTCTCACAAACAAACACTGATTCCCTCCATTTTCTTCCTGAGGGCGTCTATTCCTCTGACTGATGTAAAAAAATAAAACATCTTCAAGGATCCCCAAGGACCTCTCAAGTGGTGAATACTGTTTTAGAATATTGTTTTAGTTTACTTTCAGCTAGTTGATATCTGAACTCATTTGAGACAGCAGTATTTCCTGACCCCATGACCTGTGTGTGTGTGTGTGTGTGTGTGTGTGTGGTGTGTGTGGTGTGTGTGTGTGTGTGTGTGTGTGTGTGTGTGTGTGTGTGTGTGCACCTACTACA
>NW_021822465.1:0-26583 GCF_901001165.1 Salmo trutta
CTCTTCCTCTCTCTCCTTCTCTCCTCTCCTCTCTCCTCTCTCTCTCCTCTCTCTCTCCTCTCTCCTCTCTCCTCTCTCCTCTCCTCTCTCCTCTCTCTCTCCTCTCTCTCTCCTCTCTCTCTCCTCTCTCTCTCCTCTCTCTCCTCTCTCTCCTGTCTCCATCTTTCAGGTGGCTGGTGAAGGTGTGATATCCAGTGCTATTCATCGAGGAGCCGAGATCTGATTGATCCGTTTGGGTTGTGGCCGGCGGGCTGGCTCCTCCCCCTCCCGGCAGCAGCGTGCGCTCCCAGCCACCCGCCCTGCGCCCTCCAGCCCGCGCCCCTGCCACACCCACCAGGTCCTCTAACGCCATGTGCCTCTCTCACACCATGGAAGGAGCATCAGGGAAGAACGGAGCGAGCCAGGCAGGGTTAGGACTGGGGCAGGGCCAGGCAGGGTTAGGACTGGGGGCACTGGGCCAGGGCCAGGCAGGGTTAGGGCTGGGGGGCCAGGGCCAGGCAGGGTTAGGGCTGGGGGGCCAGGGAGGGCTAGGGCTGGGGGGCCAGGGAGGGCTAGGGCTGGGGGGCCAGGGAGGGTTAGGGCTGGGGGGCCAGGGAGGGTTAGGCCTGGGGGGCCAGGGCCAGGCAGGGTTAGGGCTAGGGGGCCAGGCAGGGTTAGGGCTGGGGTTTGGGACAGGCCTGGGCGGCAGGCGGTGTGGAGGGGTGCCACTAGAACCCTTCGTACACCAGGTGGGAGGACACACCAGTATGATGCGTTATGATGACCACACAGTGTGTAAACCACTCATCACCCGGGAGCAGCGCTTCTACGAGTCCCTGCCGCCTGAGATGAAGGAGTTTACACCAGAGTACAAAGGTAAGAGTTGAACCCTGACCTCTAATCTGTGACCCTAACCTTAACATTTTAATGAGTCCCTTCCTGAGATGAAGGAATTTAAACCAAAGGACAAAGGTGAGAGGAGTGTCAACCAGGCCTGGGCTATACCATAATGATTCTGTACTTGTACAATCGCCTGATATACAATCTTATCGCCCGTAGCAGCCAACTAAAACTGTATTTAAAACAATCACAAAAAAACAAAAAAACATATTGACCGTGAGCTTGATTCCGGGAGGAATTATGACAAATATATTTTGAAGCCAAATTTTTTGTTGTTGTTGGAGCTGTGACAGGAAAGCGTGTGTCTGTGTGTGCCGACGCGTTGCAGAATAGAGAAAGTGACCGTGAAGGAGTCTCGCTGGCTGTGCGTCGTGTGACGGGGTTGTAAAAATCATCAAGGGGTCCGGCTGTTGACCACACAACTGTGCTGTTCACAGAACAGGATCCTTATTCAATAATAAACGTTTTCACCTCATCTTCCTGTTTCATTAGGGTCTAGGCTTCTATGTGTTGTAGGCAGGCTGCACAATAATATTCTAATATACCAACCTACCCTTCATTTCTTTCATAAAAGTTGTTCTTTTTGAATTATCGTTCGATTTTTCCATCTTGAATTTGTTTTGCTCAATTTAACTTAGTTGTTGCCTGTAATATTTGTCATTTTAAAACAAAGCTGTGTGTCTATAGATGCTGATGTTAGAGCCTCATAACTTTAACTTGTCTTAATTATTTTATGACGTTTCAATTAGTAGGATTTGGCTTTTGGCTGTTTGGTTCACAACGGCAAGGAGGAGGGATGCGTTCATTCTATTTGACTAAGCTTTATTCAACTCTGTTCAAACTTACTCATTAGATGTTTCTATCTTGCTATTGTTTGTTCTCTCTCTCATCATTACCTTTAGGCCTGACATATTTGTAGGTTATTACAAAAAAAACTTGTAAAACTTTCTGAGATAAATAGCGCAGCGGGAGTAAGTCAGGATGCGTAAAACTGAAGTCATAGTCATCAAACGGGAAAAAATGAGAACATTAGGTTTTTAAAATAACTAGATGCCGGAGTTTTCGCTTTAAAAATAGGCTTCAGCTATATGGCCCATGCAGATCATTCTACAACATATTCAGCTATATGACCCATGCAGATCATTCAACATATCCAGCTATATGGCCCATGCAGATCATTCAACATATCCAGCTATATGGCCCATGCAGGTCATTCAACAACATATCCAGCTATATGGCCCATGCAGATCATTCAACAACATATTCAGCTATATGGCCCATGCAGATCATTCAACATATCCAGCTATATGACCCATGCAGATCATTCAACAACATATTCAGCTATATGGCCCATGCAGATCATTCAACATATCCAGCTATATGGCCCATGCAGGTCATTCAACAACATATCCAGCTATATGGCCCATGCAGATCATTCAACAATATATTCAGCTATATGGCCCATGCAGATCATTCAACATATCCAGCTATATGACCCATGCAGATCATTCAACAACATATTCAGCTATATGGCCCATGCAGATCATTCAACATATCCAGCTATATGGCCCATGCAGGTCATTCAACAACATATCCAGCTATATGGCCCATGCAGATCATTCAACAACATATTCAGCTATATGGCCCATGCAGATCATTCAACATATCCAGCTATATGGCCCATGCAGGTCATTCAACAACATATCCAGCTATATGGCCCATGCAGATCATTCAATAACACATCCAGCTATATGGCCCATGCAGATCATTCAACAACACATCCAGCTATATGGCCCATGCAGATCATTCAACAACATATTCAGATATATGGCCCATGCAGATCATTCAACAACATATTCAGCTATATGGCCCATGCAGATCATTCAACAACATATCCAGCTATATGGCCCATGCAGATCATTCAACAACATATCCAGCTATGTGGCCCATACAGATCATTCAACAACATATCCAGCTATATGGCCCATGCAGATCATTCAACAACATATTCAGCTATATGGCCCATGCATACATTCAACAACATATCCAGCTATATGGCCCATGCAGATCATTCAACAACATATCCAGCTATATGGCCCATGCAGGTCATTCAACAACATATCCAGCTATATGGCCCATGCAGATCATTCAACAACATATTCAGCTATATGGCCCATGCAGATCATTCAACAACATATTCAGCTATATGGCCCATGCAGATCATTCAACAACATAGTCAGCTATATGGCCCATGCAGATCATTCAACAACATATTCAGCTATATGGCCCATGCTGATCATTCAACAACATTTTCAGCTATATGGCCCATGCAGATCATTCAACATATCCAGCTATATGACCCATGCAGATCATTCAACAACATATTCAGCTATATGGCCCATGCAGATCATTCAACATATCCAGCTATATGGCCCATGCAGGTCATTCAACAACATATCCAGCTATATGGCCCATGCAGATCATTCAACAACATATTCAGCTATATGGCCCATGCAGATCATTCAACATATCCAGCTATACGGCCCATGCAGGTCATTCAACAACATATCCAGCTATATGGCCCATGCAGATCATTCAACAACACATCCAGCTATATGGCCCATGCAGATCATTCAACAACACATCCAGCTATATGGCCCATGCAGATCATTCAACAACATATTCAGATATATGGCCCATGCAGATCATTCAACAACATATTCAGCTATATGGCCCATGCAGATCATTCAACAACATATCCAGCTATATGGCCCATGCAGATCATTCAACAACATATCCAGCTATGTGGCCCATGCAGATCATTCAACAACATATCCAGCTATATGGCCCATGCAGATCATTCAACATATTCAGCTATATGGCCCATGCAGATCATTCAACAACATATCCAGCTATATGGCCCATGCAGATCATTCAACAACATATCCAGCTATATGGCCCATGCAGATCATTCAACATATTCAGCTATATGGCCCATGCAGATCATTCAACAACATATCCAGCTATATGGCCCATGCAGATCATTCAACAACATATTCAGCTATATGACCCATGCAGATCATTCAACAACATATTCAGCTATATGGCCCATGCAGAACGCGGCACTAGTCAGCGCCTGTTCCTGATCTTGCATGATATTAGTCTTTAATGGTTGAGGGCAACCTACAGTACCAGTCAAAAGGTTGGACACACCTAATCATTCAAGGGTTTTTCTTTATTTTTTACTATTTTCTACATTGTTGGATAATCATCAAAACTGTGAAATAACACATACGGAATCATATAGTAACCAGAAAAGTGTTAAACAAATCAAAATAGATTGTATATTTGAGATTCTTCAAATAGCCACCCTTTGCCTTGATGATAGCTTTGCACACTCTTGGCATTCTCTCAACCAGCTTCACCTGGAATGGTTTTCCAATGGTCTTGAAGAAGTTCCCATATATGCTGAGAACTTTTTGGCTGCTTTTCCGTCACTCTGTGGTCCAACTCATCCCAAACCATCTCAATTTGGATGAGGTCGGGGGATTGTGGAGGCCAGGTCATCTGATGCAGCACTCCATCACTCTCCTTCTTGGTCAAATAGCCCTTTCACAGTCTGGAGGTGTGTTGGGTCATTGTCCTGTAGAAAAACAAATGGTTTCACCACTAAACGCAAACCAGATGGGATGGCGTATCGCTGCATAATGCTGTGGTAGCCATGCTGGTTAAGTGTGCCTTGAATTCTAAATAAATCACTGACAGTGTCACCATCATCCCTCCATGCTTCATGGTGGGAACCGCACATGCAGAGATCATCCATTCACCTACTCTGCGTCTCACAAAGACATCAGACCAAAGGACAGATTTCCACCCGTCTAATGTCCATTGCTCATTGGCCAAGCAAGTCTCTTATTATTAATGAACTTATCCTCTGCAGCAGAGGTAACTCTGGGTCTTCCTTTCCTGTGGTGGTCCTCATGAGAGCCAGTTTCATCATAGCGCTTGATGGTTTTTGCGACTGCACTTGAAGAAACTTTCAAAGTTCTTGAAATGTTCCATATTGACTGACCTTCATGTCTTAAAGTAATGATGGACTGTCGTTTCTCTTTGCTTATTTGAGCTGTTTTTGCCATAATATGGACTTGGTCTTTTACCAAATAGGTCTATCTTCTGTATACCACCCCTACCTTGTCACAACACAACTGATTGGCTCAAACACATGAAGACATTTTTGTGGAAATAAATTCCACAAATTAACTTTGAACAAGGCACACCTGTTAATTGAAATGCATTCCAGGTGACTACCTCATGACGCTGGTTGAGAGAATGCCAAGAGTGTGCAAAGCTGTCATCAAGGCAAAGGGTGGCTACTTTGAAGAATCTAAAATACATTTTGATTTGTTGAACACTTTTTTGGGGGTTACTACATGATTCCATATGTGTTATTTGATAGTTTTTGATGTCTTCACTATTATTCTACAATGTATGAAAACAGTAAAAAAATAAAGAAAAATCCTGTAATGAGTAGGTTTGTCCAAACTTTTGACTGGTACTGTATAAACATTCGGAAAGTAGTCAGAGATCCTCTGTCCATTGTCTGTGTTCTTTTGCCCATCGTAATCTTTTCTGTCCAGTCTGAGATATGGCTTTTTCTTTGCAACTCTGCCTAGAAGGCCAGTATCCCGGAGTCGCTTCTTCACTGTTGACGTTGAGACTGGTGTTTTGCGGGTACTATTTAATGAAGCTAACAGTTGAGGACTTGTGAGACATCCGTTTCTCAAACTAGACACTAATGTACTTGTCCTCTTGCTCATTTGTGCACCGGGGCCTCCCACTCCTCTTTCTATTCTGGTTAGAGACAGTTTCCTCTGTTCTGTGAAGAGAGTAGGACACAGCGTTGTACGAGATCTTCAGTTTCTTGGCAATTTCTTGCATGGAATAGCCTTCATTTCTCAGAACAAGAATAGACTGACGAGTTTCAGAAGGAAGTTCTTTGTTTCTGGCCATTTGAGCCTGTAATCGAACCCACAAATGCTGATGCTCCAGATACTCAACTAGTCTAAAGAAGGCCAGTTTTATTGCTTCTTTAATCAGAACAACAGTTTTCAGCTGTGCTAACATAATTGCAAAAGGGTTTTCTAATGATCAATTAGCCTTTTAAAATTATAAATTTGGATTAGCTAACACAACGTGCCATTGGAACACAGGAGTGATGGTTGCTGATAATGGGCCTCTGTACGCCTATGTAGATATTCTATCAAGAATCTGCCGTTTCCAGCTACAATAGTCATTTACAACATTAACAATGTCTACACTGTATTTCTGATCAATTTCATGTGATTTTAATGGACAAAAAAATTGCTTTTCTTTCAAAAACAAGGACATTTCTAATTGACCCCAAGCTTTTGAACGTTAGTGTATACACATTAAAATACATGGGAAGCACAAATAAAACATCACAGATCACCCAGAAAAACAGTTACATTCCTCCAAGTAAGTCCTGAATCAATACTTTTATATTATATAAATATGTATTTATATATTATTTTGCCTAGAACATCAAGATGAAATGTATTTAGGATTTTGTTCCAGCCATATATGGTGCATTAAAACTAAAAGCAGATTTGCCTAGCTCGGTGGAGACCCCCAGGACCCTCAAGCGTTAACCAATTCTGTGAACGTGTTAGGCAGTGTGTCTGTGGATTAGACAGACAGAGCCAATCCATTAACATGGAGAGAGCAGGGAGAGAGAGAGAGAGGGGAAGAAGTGTTTAAAACAGAACCACTCCATTGTTTCACTGTCTTAGCCTGGTGCCAGATTCGTTTGTGCTGTCTCGTTGTCAGATCCAATGACTAGGAGTCGGCAAGATGATACAAACAGATATGAAACCAGGCTACAGTGTCCTCTGCTCTGCTCTTTATCATAGATTAAGAGGAGGAGACAGGAAGTGTTTAAAACACCAAACGAGAGCAGCACCCTGCCAGCCAGCCACCTGTGTTTGGGATGGCATCGTTTGGTGTAATCAGTCATGTCGAGTAAGACCGCTTATAAATAGACCAGGGTTGCTGTTGGAGGAGGCCTGTAACATCTCCTACACTTTAATTAGCCAATGGACTGTTCTCTCTGTTTCCCTGACAGATTACATCATGTCATACCCTAAACTACACCGAGTGGACAAAACATTAGGAACACCTGCTCTTTCTATGACATAGATTGACCAGGTGAAAGCTATGATCCCTTATTGATGTCTCTTGTTAAATCCACTTCAAATCAGTGTAGATGAAGGGGAGGAGACAGGTTAAAGAAGGATTTTTAATTATTGAGGCAATTCAGACAAGGATAGTGTAATTGTGCCATTCAGAGGGTGAATGGACAAGACAAAATATTTAAGTGCCTTTGAATGGGATATGGTAGTAGGTGCCAGGCGCACCGGTTTTGTGTCAAGAACTGAGAGAGATAAAACGCTGCTGGGTTTTTCACGCTTAACAGTTTCCTGTGTGTATCAAGAATGGTCCATCACCTACCAAAGGACATCCAGAAAACTTGACAAAACTTTGGGAAGCATTGGAGTGATCATGGGCCAGCATCCCTGTGGAACGCTTTTTACGCAGTGTAGAGTCCATGTCCTGACGAATTGGGCAACTCAATATTAGCAAGCTGTTGTTAATGTCTGGTTTTCTCCGTGTATATACAGAGGAGTGGTGACATGTCATTATACACTAGGGTGTTTTTATTACCCAATATTTTTTTATATTATTTATTTAACCTTTATTTAACTTAGCAAGTCAGTTAAGAACAAATTCTTGTTTTCAATGACGGCCTAGGATTAGTGGGTTAACTGCCTTGTTCAGGGGCAGAACGACAGATTTTTACCTTGTCAACTCAGGGATTCAATCCAGCAACCTTCCGGTTACTGGCCCAACGCTCTGACCACTAGTCTACCTGCCGCCTCTACACTCGAACCACTAGTCTACCTGCCACCCCCCCTACACTCTAACCACTAGACTACCTGCCTCCCCCTCTAACCACTAGACTACCTGCCGCCTCTACACTCTAACCACTAGGCTACCTGCCTCCTCTACACTCTAACCACCAGACTACCTGCCGCCTCCACACTCTAACCACCAGGCTACCTGCCTCCTCTACACTCTAACCACAAGGCTACCTGCCGCCTCTACACTCTAACCACAAGGCTACCTGCCGCCTCTACACTCTAACCACTAGACTACCTGCCGCCTCTACACTCTAACCACTAGGCTACCTGCCTCCTCTACACTCTAACCACCAGACTACCTGCCGCCTCTACACTCTAACCACTAGACTACCTGCCTCCTCTACACTCTAACCACTAGACTACCTGCCGTCTCTACACTCTAACCACAAGGCTACCTGCTGCCTCTACACTCTAACCACTAGACTACCTGCCGCCTCTACACTCTAACCACTAGGCTACCTGCCTCCTCTACACTCTAACCACTAGGCTACCTGCCTCCCCTCCACTCTAACCACAAGGCTACCTGCCGCCTCTACACTCTAACCACTAGACTACCTGCCGCCTCTACACTCTAACCACTAGGCTACCTGCCTCCTCTACACTCTAACCACTAGGCTACCTGCCTCCCCTCCACTCTAACCACTAGGGTACCTGCCGCCTCTACACTCTAACCACTAGACTACCTGCCGTCTCTACACTCTAACCACTAGGCTACCTGCCGCCTCTACACTCTAACCACTAGACTACCTGCCTCCTCTACACTCTAACCACTAGACTACCTGCCGCCTCTACACTCTAACCACTAGGCTACCTGCCTCCTCTACACTCTAACCACTAGGCTACCTGCCGCCTCTACACTCTAACCACTAGACTACCTGCCGCCTCTACACTCTAACCACTAGACTACCTGCCGCCTCTACACTCTAACCACTAGACTACCTGCCTCCTCTACACTCTAACCACCAGACTACCTGCCGCCTCTACACTCTAACCACTAGACTACCTGCCTCCTCTACACTCTAACCACTAGACTACCTGCCGCCTCTACACTCTAACCACTAGGCTACCTGCCTCCTCTACACTCTAACCACTAGGCTACCTGCCGCCTCTACACTCTAACCACTAGACTACCTGCCGCCCCAATAAATGACTGGTTGGTTATACTTATGGAGTGTGCGACTCTCTTTGTTTATATAGCTTACGGTTTATTCTCCATTACTCAAATCTATTTTTATTTGTCACAGTAAAATACAACAGGTATTACAGTGAAATGCTTACTTACAAGCCCTTAACCAACAAGCCCTTAACCAACAAGCCCTTAACCAACAAGCCCTTAACCAACAAGCCCTTAACCAACAAGCCCTTAACCAACAAGCCCTTAACCAACAAGCCCTTAACCAACAAGCCCTTAACCAACAAGCCCTTAACCAACAAGCCCTTAACCAACAAGCCCTTAACCAACAAGCCCTTAACCAACAAGCCCTTAACCAACAAGCCCTTAACCAACAAGCCCTTAACCAACAAGCCCTTAACCAACAAGCCCTTAACCAACAAGCCTTAACCAACCAAGCCCTTAACCAACAAGCCCTTAACCAACAAGCCCACAAAAGCCTTAACCAAAAGCCCTAACCAACAAGCCCTTAACCAACAAGCCCTTAACCAACAAGCCCTTAACCAACAAGCCCTTAACCAACAAGCCCTTAACCAACAAGCCCTTAACCAACAACCCTTAACCAACAAGCCCTTAACCAACAAGCCCTTAACCAACAAGCCCTTAACCAACAAGCCCTTAACCAACAAGCCCTTAACCACAAGCCCTTAACCAACCAGCCCTTAACCAACAAGCCCTTAACCAACAAGCCCTTAACCAACAAGCCCTTAACCAACAAGCCCTTAACCAACAAGCCCTTAACCAACAAGCCCTTAACCAACAAGCCCTTAACCAACAAGCCCTTAACCAACAAGCCCTTAACCAACAAGCCCTTAACCAACAAGCCCTTAACCAACAAGCCCTTAATGCTTTAAGAAGTTAAGAAAGATATAAAAGTAAGTGTGAAGTTAATAAGTAGATAAGGCCAGAAAAATTGTATTCACTGTTTAGCGGATTTTCCCAGGTGAAATTGCTAGGATGAACCAGACTTGTGGTCTACAATTGTTTTCTGAGGTCTTGGCTGATTTCTTTAGATTTTCCCATGATGTCAAGCAAAGAGGCACTGAGTTTGAAGGTTGGCCTTGAAATACATCCACAGGTACACCTCCAATTGACTCAAATAATGTCAATTAGCCTATCAGAAGCTTCTAAAGCCATTACATCAATATCTGGAATTTTCCAAGCTGTTTAAAGGCCAGTCAACTTAGTGTATGTAAACTTCTGACCCACTGGAATTGTGATACAGTGAATTATAAGTTAAATAATCTGTCTGTAAACAATTGTTGGAAAAATGACTTGTGTCATGCACAAAGTAGATGTCCTAACCAACTTGCCAAAACTATAGTTTGTTAACAAGAGATTTGTGGAGTAGTTGAAAAACAAGTTTTAATGACTCCAACCTAAGTGTATGTAAACTTCCGACTTCGACTGTACATTAAAAGTATGTTTAATTAAATCTAAGCCTTAACTTACTACGGGCAGCCAGGTATATAGTACCAGTCAAAATGTTGGACACACCTACTCATTCAAGGGTTTTCTTCATTTTACTATTTTCTACATTGTAGAATAATAGTGAAGACATCAAAACTATGAAATAACACATATGGAATCATGTATTAACCCCCAAAAAATGTTAAACAAATCAAAATATATTTTACATTTGAGATTCTTCAAAGTAGCCACCCTTTGCCTTGTTGACAGCTTTGCACAATCTTGGCATTCTCTCAACCAGCCTCATGAGGTAGTCACCTGGAATGCATTTCAATTAACAGGTGTGCCTTGATAAAAGTTTATTTGTGGAATTTCTTTCCTTCTTAATGTGTTTGAACCGATCAGTTGTGTTGTGACACAGTAGGGTTGTTATACAGAAGATAGCCCTATTTGGTTAAAGACCAAGTCCATATTATGGCAAGAAAAACTCAAATAAGCAAAGAGAAACGACAGTCCATTGTTACCTTAAGACATGAAGGTCAGTCAATACGGAAAATTTCAAGAACTTTGAAAGTTTCTTCAAATGCAGTCGCAAAAACCATCAAACTGGCTCTCATGAGGACCGCCACAGGAAAGGAAGACCCAGAGTTACATCTGCTGCAGAGGATAACTTCATTAGAGTTACCAGCCTCAGAAATTTTAGCCCAAATAATTGCTTCACGGAGTTCAAGTAACAGACACATCTCAACATCAACTGTTCAGAGGAGACTGTGTGAATCAGGCCTTCATGGTCAAATTGCTGCAAAGAAACCACTACTTAAGGACACCAATAAGAAGAAGAGACTTGCTTGGGCCAAGAAACACGAGCAATGGACATTAGACTGGTGGACTGTCCTTTGGTCTGGAGTCCAAATTTGAGATTTTTTTGTTCCAACCGCCGTGTCTTTGTGAGATGCCAAGTAGGTGAATGGATGATCTCTGCATGTGTGGTTCTCACCATGAAGCATGGAGGAGGTGGTGTGATGGTGCTTTGCTGGTGACACTGTCAGTGATTTATTTAGAATTCAAGGCACACTTAACATCATGGCTACTACAGCATTCTGCAGCGATACGCCATCCCATCAGGTTTGCGCTTAGTGTTGGGACCATTTGTTTTTCTACTGGATAATGACCAAACACACCTCCAGGCTGTGAAAGGGCTATTTGACCAAGAAGGAGAGTGATGGAGAGCTGCATCAGATGACCTGGCCTCCACAATCCCCGACCTCATCCAAATTGAGATGGTTTGGGATGAGTTGGACTACAGAGTGAAGGAAAAGCAGCCAACAAGTGCTCAGCATATGTGGGAACTATTTCAAGACTGTTGGAAAATCATTCCATGTGAAGCTGGTTGAGAGAATGCCAAGAGCCTGCAAAGCTGTCATCAAGGAAAAGGGTGGCTACTTTGAAGAATCTAAAATATATTTTAATTTGTTTAACACTTTTTTTGGTTACTACATGATTCCAAATGTGTTATTTCATAGTTTTGATGTCTTCACTATTATTATACAATGTAGAATATAGTAAAATAAAGAAAAACCCTTGAATGAGTAGGTGTGTCTAAACTTTTGACTGGTACTGTATATGTGGAGTCCCCATACTCCACAAACGCCGAGACGTAGGTGACAATAGTCTATTCCAGTCTGTCTCTGTCTGCTTGTTGTCATTTTAGCACCGTCCCAATGTCAATGCTCTGATTGGATGCACTGAGTGCCTTCCATTTGGTATGGAGCTCCCGCCTATCTGTCTGCATGTTTACATAGGCGTGTTTGTGTGTCTGTCCGTGTGTGTTAGGCATACACACCAATGTATTTATTAACTCCCCTGGTCTATTCCAGTGCTAGCAGGGTAACAGTAACTCCCCTGGTCTATTCCAGTGCTAGCAGGGTAACTCCCCTGGTCTATTCCAGTGCTAGCAGGGTAACAGTAACTCCCCTGGTCTATTCCAGTGCTAGCAGGGTAACAGTAACTCCCCTGGTCTATTCCAGTGCTAGCAGGGTAACAGTAACTCCCCTGGTCTATTCCAGTGCTAGCAGGGTAACAGTAACTCCCCTGGTCTGTTCCAGTGCTAGCAGGGTAACAGTAACTCCCCTGGTCTGTTCCAGTGCTAGCAGGGTAACAGTAACTCCCCTGGTCTGTTCCAGTGCTAGCAGGGTAACTCCCCTGGTCTATTCCAGTGCTAGCAGGGTAACTCCCCTGGTCTATTCCAGTGCTAGCAGGGTAACAGTAACTCCCCTGGTCTGTTCCAGTGCTAGCAGGGTAACAGTAACTCCCCTGGTCTGTTCCAGTGCTAGCAGGGTAACAGTAACTCCCCTGGTCTATTCCAGTGCTAGCAGGGTAACAGTAACTCCCCTGGTCTATTCCAGTGCTAGCAGGGTAACAGTAACTCCCCTGGTCTATTCCAGTGCTAGCAGGGTAACAGTAACTCCCCTGGTCTGTTCCAGTGCTAGCAGGGTAACAGTAACTCCCCTGGTCTATTCCAGTGCTAGCAGGGTAACTCCCCTGGTCTATTCCAGTGCTAGCAGGGTAACAGTAACTCCCCTGGTCTATTCCAGTGCTAGCAGGGTAACTCCCCTGGTCTATTCCAGTGCTAGCAGGGTAACTCCCCTGGTCTATTCCAGTGCTAGCAGGGTAACTCCCCTGGTCTATTCCAGTGCTAGCAGGGTAACAGTAACTCCCCTGGTCTATTCCAGTGCTAGCAGGGTAACTCCCCTGGTCTATTCCAGTGCTAGCAGGGTAACTCCCCTGGTCTATTCCAGTGCTAGCAGGGTAACTCCCCTGGTCTATTCCAGTGCTAGCAGGGTAACTCCCCTGGTCTATTCCAGTGCTAGCAGGGTAACGGTAACAGAGGGCAGGTTTTTCCCTCCATTACAATCTCTCTACCTCTCCATAGCTGGCTCTGTTTCCCGCCTGGCCTGACTTTATAGGGTGCATCCAAAATGGCTCCCTGTTCCCTTTTGTAGTGCTCTGGTCAAAAGTAGTGTGCTACTTATGGAATAGGATGCCATTTGGGACTTAGATATAGTCTGTATATAAATAGGACTGCTGCTGCCGATAACCACACGCTCTGCATTGTTGATACATGACAACAAGAGGAATGACCAGGCGGCCAGGCAGGTGGACAGGCAGCCAGGTGGACAGGCAGCCAGGTGGCCAGGAGAATGAGATATTAATACACACAGGACAGGCAGGGGGGGACAGACGGACAGGTGGGGGGGTCAGACAGACAGGCAGGGGGGGACAGACAGACAGACAGGCAGGCACGCAGGCAGGCAGGGACAGACAGACAGACAGACAGACAGACAGACAGACAGCAGGCAGGCAGGCAGGCAGGCAGGCAGGCAGGCAGGCAGGCAGGCAGGCAGGCAGGCAGGCAGGGGGGGACAGACAGACAGACAGGCAGGCAGGCAGGGGGGGACAGACAGATAGGCAGGGGGGGACAGACAGACAGGCAGGGGGGACAGACAGACAGACAGGCAGGGGGGACAGACAGACAGGCAGGGGGGGACAGACAGACAGGCAGGGGGGGACAGACAGACAGGCAGGCAGGGGGGGACAGACAGACAGGCAGGCAGGGGGGGACAGACAGACAGACAGACAGGCAGGGGGGACAGACAGACAGACAGACAGACAGGCAGGGGGGACAGACAGACAGACAGACAGACAGGCAGGGGGGACAGACAGACAGGCAGGGGGGACAGACAGACCGACAGGCAGGCAGGGGGGGACAGACAGACAGACAGGCAGGGGGGGACAGACAGGAGGAATACAGGGACGTGACTGGGGCTTTTAGAACATCGATATTGTACGACCATGGCCGCGGTGTGAGTGAGGTCTATCTAGAGATTTCATGTCTGATCAAATAGTTAATCTATTAGAATATGTTTGGATGCAGTATTAGAATAAATCTTCTTACTATACAGGTTGAGAAGGAGACCATTTACTGGTCCGAACCCACAGGCTGGATGTGGTTTGACCCATAGAAACAGAATTACTGCTGAAACGGGCATTGCCCATCCAACCACTTAATAAAGCACATTTTGAATCCTGTCCTTCCTACCCTACTTCCTGTTGTACTTTCATGGCCGTCGGTTCACCCATTATGGCTTCATTGACTTGAAAGGAGAGGTCCGAGGTCACCTCTTCTTCCATCTGCGAAGATGGATAATATGGGAACCAGTCAATGTGTAATACTACTGAACAACTAGCCACAGGCTACACACACACACACACACACACACACACACACACACACACATACACACCACTCTGTTTCAGGACCTTAGTAGACTGCCTCACATTACATGATTATGTGCTCTCCTTACGCTCACACACACACACACACACACACACACACACACACACACACACACACACACACACACACACACAACTGGTCTGACATCAGCCCTTTCTCTGTTCATTAGCGGTGTTGTGGCCTGGCTGGTGATGACCTCACTGAGTGATCAGAGAGCTGTAAAAGCCTTAGCTGCTTCTACCCATCCATCCATCCATCCGTCAGTCTACCCATCCATCCATCCGTGTACCCATCCATCCATCCGTGTACCCATCTATCCATCCGTGTACCCATCTATCCATCCGTGTACCCATCCATCCATCCGTGTACCCATCCATCCATCCGTGTGTCTACCCATCCATCCATCCGTGTACCCATCCATCCATCCGTGTACCCATCCATCCATCCGTCTGTCTACCCATCCATCCATCCGTGTACCCATCCATCCATCCATCCGTGTACCCATCCATCCATCCATCTGTGTACCCATCCATCCATCCGTGTACCCATCCATCCATCCGTGTACCCATCCATCCATCCGTGTACCCATCCATCCATCCGTGTACCCACCCATCCGTCTATCAGTCTGTCAGGAGAGGATACGAGAGGCTAGGATCATTTAACCGCTGCTGCCCTACTTCTCTCTCTCAATTCAATTAATGTCAGTTTACTTCATTGGCATGACTTAACAATGTACATATTGTCAAAGTGTACGTTGGGAATGAAGTGATTTAATTTACAATATTAACATAATTTAAATAATTAATAATCAATAATCAAGATTGTCAATGGGACAATCGGTGACAACAATAATCAAGAGTCAAAATAACCCTACAATGGACAATAACAATGGCATGTGCAGGTTGGTTGGTCTGTCAGACACTGGCCCTCATTTTATAGCAGGCAGCAATGTAGTGCGCTGCCAACCCACAGCTCTCTGTGTCCTCCCCCAACAGGACGGGTAGCCTATCCTCATCAGAGAGGTCTTTGAAACCTTGAATAAGTGTTTCAAATTTGGGGAAACTACACTCTCATTGTTATTTATGTTTGACATGTCGTCAGGAAATGCAGCTCCGTCTCAGGTTCTGCTGTGGTGCAGTGGTTGCACATCCTTTCCTCTACAGGGAGCCAGGTTTTCCTGTATCTACCCTTCTAAATGGCAAGGCTGTGCTCACTGAGCCTGGACTTTGTCAAAGTTTTTCTAAGGTTTTGATCAGTAACCATGGTCAAATAGCTTGCCGTGGTGTTTTGTCGACTTAGGGCCGGATAGCACTGCATTTTGCTTTGTGCTTGTGTTTCCCAATAAGCAGTTGTCACGAGAACTTTCAATCCCAATGATGATAACTAACAATTATTTAAGCTTTGACCAATTCCCTGAGGTTTGTAAGACCCTGGGTTTAATAATAATTAGGCAATGACTCAGCTTCTGCAAAAGTTTTTTTTTTTTTCATTCACGAGAACGTTCTACCGTCCAAAATGCAAAGACATGTCATTTTATAACTCTCACCCCCACCAACTTCCACGCACACACACACACACAAACAGTAGGTGGGATGTATTTTTCCCCACAGTCCTCATTCCTCGTTTATCAGGCTGGCAGTTCCATCCTCCCGAGTTCCAACCAGGTCAAGTCATGAATAGTTTAATTGTACTCTGTATCTTCTTAGACACACACACACACACATTTCTCTCCCTTACTTGTCTCGACCAAACCTTATTGGACATAAGTTTACCACTCTAATTATTCATTATACATGTTACATAATCTAATAATTACGTTTCAGGGTGGAATTCTTTAGTCATTACCTTAAACATATAAATTCCCTTATCAGCAATGTAGTTTTGTTTTGACTGTGTTGTAATTTGTTTTATTCTGAATGATTGGATGTTCTGGTCCTGAGGCTTCAGTGTGTTAGTAGAACAGGTTTGTGAACTCAGCCCCAGGACCAGCTGGATGAGGGGACTCTTTTCTGTGCTCAGCTCTTGGCATTCCAGGGCTTGGTAAAGATATGAGACAGGGTCACTGTATTTTACATGTTTCCAAAACTGACTTGCTATTTTTTTATGTTTAATTATTAGGGGATATCGGCCTAATTCTGCCCTGCATTCATTGTTTGTTGTTTTCCTCTGGACATGTAGGTAGGATAATCTTACAGAACTCTGCATGCAGGGTTTCAATTGGGTGTTTGTCCCATTGGGTGAAATCTTGTTTTGCAAGTGGACCCCACACCTCGCTGCCATAAAGTGCAATTGGTTCAATGACATATTCAATTAGTTTTAGCAACATTTTAATAGGCATTTCATTTTTAATGGCGTAGAATGCCCTGCTTTCTCTCTCAGTTCATTCACTGCCTCATTAAGGTGTCCAGTTGAGCTTATTTTTAAACCTCAGTAATTGTAGTGTGTGCACTACTCTATATATTTTGTACCAATTGAGAACTTTGGTCTAATTCCCTGAGATCTGGATCTTCTCTGGAAAATTATTATTTTAGTATTTTTGGGGTTTACTGCCAGGGCCCAGGTCTGGCAGTTCTGCTCTAGCAGGTCCAGGCTCTGCTGTAGGCCAGGTGCTGAGGGTAACAGCAGGCATAGGTCATCTGAGAAGTTCAGGCGTTTAACCTCTGAATTGTGGAGACTAACACTAGGGGCTGAGGATTTGTCTAGAATAGTGGCCAATTCGTTGATGTAAATATTGAAGAGTGCAGGGCTCAGATTAGCAACCCTGGTGAAGGCCCCGCCCCTGGTTAAAGAATTCTGTTATTTTCTTCCCAATTTTGATGCTGTCAGTCCTGCTGCACAGTCCTGTGTGCCAAATAGAATCAAATGTTTTTAAAGCCAGCGTACATTTTGGTCTTATGGTGGGTAGACATGTTTATCTATCAGGGTGGAAATATGATCAGTCGTGCAGTGTTTTGTTCAATTTGTCGTGACTCAAGACATTGGCTTTATTCAGGAAGTTTATAACTCTTACATTTATAATAATATAGAAAACATTTCCCAAGTTACTGTTCAAACAATGCCTCTGATTGTAATTTGCATCTCTCTTTCTCCCTCTCTATCTCTCCCTACTTACCTCTCTCTACCCTCTCTCTATCTATCCCTCTACCTCTCTCTTCTACATTCTTTACCTCTCTCTCTCTCTGCTCCATCTACCTTCTCCTATACCTCTCTCTCTCTTTCTCCCTTATACTCTCGCCTTTCTCTATACCATCGACCTATCTCTTCCCTCTAACTTCTCCTCTCTCTCCCTCTCACACTCTCTCTCCATCTACTCCCTTCTACCATTTCCCTCTACCTCCTCTACTCTACCTCTACCTCTCTCTCTCTCTCCCTCTAACCCTCTCTCTCCTCTCTCTTCTCTCTCTCTCCCTCTACCGTCTGCTTCTACCTCTCCTCTCTTCTCCCTCTACCTCTCTCTATCTCTCCCTCTACCTCTCTCTCTACCTCTACCTCTCTCTCTCTCCCTCTACCTCTCTCTCTCTCTCCTCTACCTTTCTCTCTCTCTCCCTCTACCTCTCTCTACTCTCTCCCTCTCTCCTCCTCTCTCTCTCCCTCTACCTCTCTCTACCTCTCTCTCTCTCTACCTCTCTCTCTCTCTCCCTCTACCTCTCCTTCCCTCTCTCTCTCCCTCTACCTCTCCTCCCTCTCCTATATCTCTCCCTCTACCTCTCCTCCCTCTCCTATATCTCTCCCTCTACCTCTCTCTACCTCTCTCTACCTCTCTATCTATCTCTCTCCCTCTCTCCCTCTCTCTCTCTCTCTCTCTCTCTATCTCTCTCTCTCTCTCTCTCTCTCTCTCTCTCTCTCTCCTCTCTCTACCTCTCTCTCCCTCTACCCCCTCTCTCTCTCACCCTCTCTCTCACCCTCTACCTCTCTCACCCTCTACCTCTCTCTCTCTCTACCTCTCCCTCTCTCTCTCTCTCTCTCTCTACCTCTCTCTCTCCCTCTACCTCTACCTCTCTCTCTCTCTACCTCTCTCTCTCCCTCTACCTCTACCGCTCTCTATCTCTCTCTCCCTCTATCTCTCTCTACCTCTCTCTACCTCTCTCTACCTCTCTCTCTCTGCCTCTACCTCTACCTCTCTCTCTCCCTCTACCTCTCTCTACATCTCTCTACCTCTTTCAAACCCTGCTATCGTGACAGACGGACTGCTTGGCCAGATGAGATGATATCACCTCTACCTCCTATAACCAGGGATTTAAAGTGTGACCATTTGCTCCTAGATATTTTGCTGTGCGACCTGACATTTTATTATGGGAGCGATCAGGTGCGACCAGGACCAAAAAATCTCCCAGATAATAAATAGTGGTTTTACTGATAGGCTTCACTGTGCAGTTGTTTCAGAGTGACCTATAGAAAAAAGCCAGCTCAGATATGTTCAGTCCAAAGCTTACATGTAAAGAATATTAAAGAAAGCATCAGTGATTTTTTATTTTTTATTTCTTGCAACTTCCTGAAGACCTAATGACATGGGAAGGCCTGTCTATCCCTTTTTGCAGCCAGTTAGCGATGCCGAAACAGTCATTTCTAAAGGCTTTCCCATCAAACTTTCCAAATTAAATGATAACTGCAGTGTTGGCTTACCGGGCAGAATGATATGATATCATGATGATTTGTATCAATCTGGCGTGTTTGGGGTCACTTAGAAATGCCCTTGTTTTTGAAAGAAAAGCCCTTTTTTTTGTCCATTTAAAATAACATCAAATTGATCAGAAATACAGTGTAGACATTGTTAATGTTGTAAATGACTATTGTAGCTGGAAACAGATGATTTTTTAATGGAATATCTACATAGGCGATGTCGTGTCTTTACTATGGATTAAATGATATATGACATGCTATTTTATCAATTCTCTGTCATTAATATTCCCTGATTTAAACTAATCATGTAAATGTAATTAACTAGGAAGTCGGGGGCACCACGGAAGAATGTTTATAGTGCTGTTGTCTTCCGAATAAACTCTAAAAGACCTGGTCATCAATAGCAGTCAATTATTATTCGTCACCTTATTCAGTCTCATCTGAATATCGTAAAATTCTTGGTTATCTTCATGAACCCTGGCTAACAAGTTGAATCAGCAATACAACATTTGGTTTAATTATTTATTTACTAAATACCTAAATAATCACACACAATTACATATACACAGAATGGATCATACATTTATTACAAATTATGTCATAAAAGAAAACTTCCCAGATATGACAGCCGGTTACACAAAGAAAGGGGGTTGGGTTTTTGAATGAAAGAGCGGGAAGACTGAAGAACAAAAGGATTGGGTCTCTATCGGACCTTATGAAGCTCTGCTATCGTAATACAGAATCTTATGCAATCTAAATTTTACCGCCCATTCGGAAAAGGAAAATGCAAAAAAATATATTTATCTAAGCTGCGTTTTGATAGATTGGTCAAAGATGGAAGGCTTGGTTGCCCAGCAGAGATCTCCCTTGTTCTTTGAAGAATATTTCTGGGTGGATACGTTGTAGTCTGTCGTCATGTGATAGAACGGATATGTTGTAGTCTGTTGTTGTCGTGGTAGAACGGATAGGTTGTAGTCTGTTGTCGTGTGGTAGAACAGATACATTGTAGTCTGTTGTTGTCGTGGTAGAACGGATTGCATTGTAGTACCCTGTTGTTCTGAAGAGATTGTCTGTCCTTTCCTAGGCCACGCACGTTTACAGCTGCTGCTGATAACTCGACGTCTAGGATGTATCACTTCTTTAGTGAATAAGAGTTCAACGTTCATACCAAGTTGCCATACTCGTGCTATATTCTGGCTGGTGTAGTCGAAATTCATCCTTCCAGCGTGGCGATCGTCACCTCCACGTTGAAATTAGTATGGACACCAGTCCTCACGTCGTCGGGAACACAAGGTTGTCAATGGGCTTTTGTAGTGGGGGAGAGAAGGGCGTGTCTCATAGTTCTCAACCAATGTCACTTGGCGTGGCCACTGAGCGAGCATTGTTTACTTATGAAAACAATTCTCTCATTTTGAAGCTAAAATTACATTTAATCTTTTCACAAATAATTTCACATTTAAATTGCACAACAATTCCATGTGAATCTGAATGTGTAGACTTTACAAGATACAATTTATGTCGTCCTATCATCAGATATAATATCCTAGACACCAACTGATCTGACATCATGTTCTTTAAGTACCAACAGACACTTTCAACTGGTTGGATCACAGAAAGACCTCCTACAACAGGACAATGACCCAAAGCACAGCTCCAAACTATGCAATAACTATTTAGGGAAGAAGCAGTCAGCTGGTATTCTGTCTATAATGGAGTGCCCAGCACAGTCACCAGATCTCAACCCTATTGAGCTGTTGTGGGAGCAGCTTGACCGTATGGTACGTAAGAAGTGCCCATCAAGCCAATCCAACTTGTGGGAGGTGCTTCAGGAAGCATGGGGTGAAATCTCTTCAGATTACCTCAACAAATTGACAACTAGAATGCCAAAACGTCTGCAAGGCCGTAATTGCTGCAAATGGAGGATTCTTTGACAGAAAGCAAAGTTTGAAGGACACAATTATTATTTCAAATATAAATCATTATTTAAAACCTTGTTAACGTCTTGACTATATTTCCTATTGATTTTGCATCTCATTTCATGTCTGTTTTCATGGAAAACAAGGACATTTCTAATTAACCACAAACTTTTGAACGATAGTGTATATTTTCTTCCCCAGACCTCAAAAGTTGTCTGATGTGGGGGGTTTTTTTCTGTATGGACCTCGCCTTGGTGCACGGGGGCATTGTCATGCTGAAACAGGAAACGGCCTTCCCCAAACTGTTGCCACAAGGTTGGAAGCACAGAATTGTATGGGATTTATGCTGTAGCATTAAGATGTTGCAACCGAGTGTTGCAACCGAGGACAGACATTTGTTACGCCCTTCAGCACTCTGCGGTCCCGTTCTGTGAGCTTGTGTGGCCTACCACTTCGTGGCTGAGCCGTTGTTGCTCCTAGACGTTTCCACTTCACAATAACAGCACTTGCAGTTGACCAGGGCAGCTCTAGCAGGGCAGAAATTGTCTAACTGACTTGTTGAAAAGGTGGCATCCTATGAAGGTGGTACGTTGAAAGTCACTGAGCTCTTCAGTAATCTACTGCCAAAGTTTGTCTATGGAGATTGCATGTCTGTGTGCTCAATTTTATTCACCTGTCAGCAACGGGTGTGACTGAAATACCCGAATCAACTAATTTGAAGGGGTGTCCACATACTTTTGTATATATAGTTTATCTCAAAGCTGTAGTGGGGGGGGAAAAAATTAATCGTCTTCCTGAGTTTTTTTTTTTTTTTTTTTTCCTCTAGCGGAAGGTGTCTGACAGTACATTGTCACCTTGCACTGTGATGTCATTTATGGTATCCAATTGCTTTGAATTTGAATTAGTACATGGTAGACCCAGTGACATAGAATGGCTGGTACAATTGTGCTTTGTCTTTCTCTGATACCAACCCCCTCATACAACACTGAAACAAACACACACACACACCTTTTGAAATTACTCTGTTCCTCTTTCTCCCTCTCTCAGGGATGTGCTCTTCTTCCTGATTTAATCAGGAATTCTTGCCTTTTTCTGACATTTATCCTCCATTCATTTCTGAAACGGACCTTATCCCCTTGTCAAAATCCTGTTATTGTTGTGCTGATCATACCCCTGCTCTTTGCTCCTCTAGGCATGGTGTTGGTATGTTTCGAGGGAGACATAGACGGCTACATCAACCTGGTGGCGTACCCGTACGTGGAGAGTGAGGGCCTGGACCACGAGGACCTACCGGAGAGGGACCAACCCCGGAGGAAACACTCCCGACGGAGCCTCCACCGCTCCACCTCCGAGATTAAGGAGGAGAGGCTACCACACGAGAGTGACAGCACTGAAAAGTGAGTAGAGCAGTGGCGATAGGGAATGGTGTGTGTGTGTGGTGTGTCTACCAGAGAGATAAAAGACGACCGCCCCGCACACCAGAGAAACAGTACTGAGAAATGAGTGAGAAGCCAGGGGATGGGTGGGTGGGTATGCTATGTAATAATCAATAACTTATTAGCAAATCAAAGGCTTCGTAAACAACAGGTTTAGACTAACAATGAAGGGCTTCCCAAAAAAGATGAAGTAAGAAAGAGATGGCACAAGATAATACAAGATACAAGATAATACAAGATACAAGATAATACAAGATACAAGATAATACAAGATACAAGATATAAATACACTATGAGTAGCGATCACTTACTTACAATGCATTCAGATCCCTTCTCTTTTTCCACATCTTGTTACGTTACAGCCTTATTCTAAAATTGATTAAATTGTATTATTACCTCATCAATCTATACACAATACCCCATAATGACAAAGCAAAAAAACAGGTTTTTAGAAATGTTTGACAATGTATTAAAAATAACTACTTAAATATCATATTTAATTAAGTATTCAGACCCTTTACTCAGTACTTTGTTGAGGCACCTTTGGCAGCGATTACAGCCTCGAGTCTTCTTGGGTATGACGCTACAAGCTTGGCACACCTGTATTTGGGGAGTTTCTCCCATTCTTCTCTGTAGATCCTCTCAAGCTCTGTCAGATTGGACGGGGAACGTCACTGCACAGCTCTTTTCAGGTCGGGTTCAAGTCCGGGCTCTGGCTGGGCTACTCATGGACATTGAGAGACATGTCATGAAGCCATTCCAGCGTTTGTCTTGGCTGTGTGCTTAGGGGTCGTTGTCCTGTTGGAAGGTGAACCTTCACCCCAGTCTGAGGTCCTGAGCGCTCTGAAGCTGGATTTCATCAAGGATCCCTCTGTATTTTGCTCTTGTTCATCTTTCCCTTAATCCTGACTAGTCTCCCAGTCCCTGCCACTGAAAAACATCCCCACAGGATGATGCTGCCATCATCCCCACAGTTATGGTCAGATTTGACGAATGGAGAGAAAGGGAGGGCCTTGTATTCGTCTCGGATTGTGGAGTAAAGGGGATCTAGAGTTGTGTTGCCTCTAGTTGCACAGGAGACCTGCTGGTAGAAATGAAGGAAAATGGATTTCAATTTCCCTGCATACCAGCCACGAGAAGCGCTGCCTCTGGGTGTTTGCTTATGTCTCTATACAGTTGGTTGAGTGTGGTCTTAGTGCCAGCATCGGTTTGTGGTGGTAAATGGACAACTGCAAAAAATATATAAATGAAAACTTTCTTGGTAAATGGTAAGAGTACTTGAACAGACATCAAAACTCCATTTTGTTTTATCAGAGATCTTTTTTTTTTTTTTTTTATACTGTAAAACTATTTGGTGGAATGTGCTTCGTGGCTTGTCCTGATTTATTTATTTAAAACATGTTGTCTTGAGTGAGCACACCAGCTACCGTAAGACCTACAGAAATAAACACCCCAAAAAACAGTAGGACTGTGAGCATAAAAAAATGCCTCTGATGGGATACATTCCTTGCCAAATGACAACAGTTTTATTACAAATTCAAAATGTACTGGTTGATTTGAAGTAGGACAAATATGTTCCAACAACAAGCTGCAGTTTTGGAATAATTGCGTCCCTTCTATTTTCCGATTAGGCTTTTTCCACTTAGGCTATTTGAAATTGGTTAGCATAAACAATAACCCCCCTAAACATAGACAGGTTCCACACTGAAAATATAAAGCCAAAATAAACATTTGTTTGATAAAGACAGAGCTTATTTTCATCAGAATCATTACACCTAGGCCTACTCACCAAACAGATGCCCTGGATGTAATTCATCACCATGCAGTGTTTGTTCCATGTGGAATTGATAATCCATTTAGAATTAGTCTGTAGGCCTATATCAAAAATAAGACATATTTTGGTTTGTAACCCTGAAAAAATGGCAAACTAAGGCCCCGTTTGAAATCATCTCTGAGTATAACTGTTTCGGAATTGGGAGATGCGCATCACTTCAACTGGCAACGCTTTTAATGAGATATAAAATGGAGGTTAGTGATCATTACTGTTTTCAGTCATAGGAAATTATTATGTAGACATTATGTACCAAAAAAAGATCAGCATAAAAAAAAAAACAATGGTGTTTTTCTGCCATTTAAATCCTTGAGCGGGCCGCCTAAGAGTTTTATCGGCTAGTTGACCTGTGGCGCCATGGCTGTTTTTGTTTTGGTGCCCTCTGTTGGCTAGTTGACCTGTGGTGCCCTGTGTCGCCCTGGCTGTTTTTGTTTTGGTGCCCTCTGTTGGCTAGTTGCCCTGTGGTGCCCTGGCTGTGTTTGTTTTGGTGCCCTCCGTTGGCTAGTTGACCTGTGTCGCCCTGGCTGTTTTTGTTTTGGTGCCCTCCGTTGGCTAGTTGCCCTGTGGTGCCCTGGCTGTGTTTGTTTTGGTGCCCTCCGTTGGCTAGTTGCCCTGTGGTGCCCTGTGGTGCCCTGGCTGTGTTTGTTTTGGTGCCCTCTGTTGGCTAGTTGCCCTGTGGTGCCCTGGCTGTGTTTGTTTTGGTGCCCTCCGTTGGCTAGTTGACCTGTGGTGCCCTGGCTGGGTTTGTTTTGGTGCCCTCCGTTGGCTAGTTGCCCTGTGGTGCCCTGGCTGTGTTGGTTTTGGTGCCCTCTGTTGGCTAGTTGCCCTGTGGTGCCCTGGCTGTGTTTGTTTGGTGCCCTCTGTTGGCTAGTTGCCCTGTGGTGCCCTGGCTGTGTTTGTTTTGGTGCCCTCCGTTGGCTAGTTGCCCTGTGGTGCCCTGGCTGTGTTTGTTTTGGTGCCCTCTGTTGGCTAGTTGCCCTGTGGTGCCCTGGCTGTGTTTGTTTTTGGGTGCCCTCCGTTGGCTAGTTGCCCTGTGGTGCCCTGGCTGTGTTTGTTTTGGTGCCCTCCGTTGGCTAGTTGACCTGTGGTGCCCTGGCTGTGTTTGTTTGGTGCCCTCCGTTGGCTAGTTGCCCTGTGGTGCCCTGGCTGTGTTTGTTTTGGTGCCCTCCGTTGGCTAGTTGCCCTGTGGTGCCCTGGCTGTGTTTGTTTTGGTGCCCTCCGTGACTAGTTGCCCTGTGGTGCCCTGTGGTGCCCTGTGGTGCCCTGGCTGTTTTTGTTTTGGTGCCCTTGGTTAGTTAGTTGACCTTTAAAACAAGGGTTTCTGAGTAAACCCAGAAGGATTTAAAATGAAACTGTTTGTATTAGTTGACCTTCCGTTGTGTCCTTTGTGTTGTCCCAGAGAGGATTTACTCCGCCGAGAATCAGTCCACGTGACATAAGCAGGACCAAGTGGGGATTTTTTTGTATGGAGGTCTATGAGAAAGTGTTGAATTACATGAGGCTTATTTGATCGAACAGAAGTGTCGTAATGTTTTAGGCTGTTGCAAATGTACTGATATAAGTGGATGCACGTGGCATTCCGGCAACTTTGAGAAAACCGTCTTAGTTCTGCCTTTGTTCAAATCAAATGTATTTATATAGCCCTTCTTAGATCAGCTGATATCTCAAAGTGCTGTACAGAAACCCAGCCTAAACCCCAACAGCAAGTAATGCAGGTGTAGAAGCACAGTGGCTTAGGAAAAACTCCCTAGAAAGGCCAAAACCTAGGAAGAAACCTAGAGAGGAACCAGGCTATGAGGGGTGGCCAGTCCTCTTCTGGCTGTGCCAGATTATAACAGATTATACAGAACATGACCAATATGTTCAAATGTTCATAAATGACCAGCATGGTGAAATAATATAATCACAGTAGTTGTCGAGGGTGCAACAGGTCAGCACCTCAGGAGTAAATGTCAGTTGGCTTTTCATAGCCGATCATTGAGAGTATCTCTACCGCTCCTGCTGTCTCTAGAGAGTTGAAAACAG